>NC_132799.1:37982742-38285328 GCF_048594095.1 Paramormyrops kingsleyae
ATCATATTCATGACGACAGTACTGAGGTATCCGTTCATTGTGTCCACAGTCCTTCAGTGTCGACTCTGACCCTCCACAGGCCACATTACTCATCCAGATGCTCCCTGTTCCTTCTCCAAAGTGAGCATATTGTGGTGCAGCTACAGCATCTCCACAGAACATCTGCCTACACACCACTGCAGCATCCTCCATATCCCAGTAATCACCACACACTGTGCCCCACTGTCCTTCATGAAGAACCTCCACTCTCCCAGCACAGGGATCGCCGCCATCCACCAGCCTGACGTCACTGTCTGGAAGCGCAGGACAGTCACTGTAAGTCACTGCAGTTCAGTGTCACACTCATACGGTATATGACACATGATATAAGCTTCACATTTACAGCTATTAAAAATAAATTTAATTAAAACAGTCAAACTGGGTGCCTGGTTAGTTAATATGTGACGGAAAATCCGGCGGTTAAACGCTCTTAAAATGATTTATATCTAATAACCAGGCGCATTTATAACATAGCTGTTTCATCTCCTGCCCCCCTTTTGCCCAAAATATTGAAAAGGCACCGGGTACTTTTTGTTCTATTAAACCAGTAACCCCCCCTAACCCCCCCCCCCCGCAGTAACTTTTCCCGCCAAGCAACCAGGCGCGTGCAGAGGGGTGCCTGACATCCTGACCCCCTTTCTCCGAAATATTAAGTGCCTCCCTTCATCACGTTATATGCTTTTTGACCCCCCCCCCCCCACCACCAAAAAAAAAAAAAAAAGTCTTTGCTTTGGTCGATAATAACCGACGGGGAACCCAGCCGCGGAACGGATCACGTTGTGCCAAAATACCACGTAAATCTCGGCGAGAAGTATTTAATAACTTTACGTTCCCATTTTTTTCCAGATGCGATCAGATCGCTGGCTGGTCTAGGGTCGTTAAAAAGACGCGGCCTTTAAGTTTAATTTATATTTTATGTTTGTAAATGAACCAGCGTCCAGCTTTCCGCGGACCGGAGCCTGCCGACGCCTTGTAATAATCTGCTAGAAGGATGGAGAAGCTTTATGACAAAGAAGTGATTGCTCGATACAAATTAAAAAGTATTTTTATTTTTAACCACAATTATGAATTATGACAATTTAAATGATAAAAATATTGCTATGACTAATTTGGTATAATTAATGTAAATTTCGGACATATAAGTAGCAAACAAATTCTTCATATTTTATTTATAGTCGTATTTCATTATAGGCCAATTCCGTAAATTTCATTAATAAATCATTGATAAAAAATTATTCTGTAATTAATTATAATTTTTATGAATAATGCAGTTTTGATATGCTGTAGCTCTAATGTTCTATCCTTTTAACTTATAGGTGTATTGAACTTCATAAAATGTAAATCTGTCCTTAGTCTCAGTTTAGAAAAACCAGTAATATAGTATTACACACTGATTATGAGTTAATTGTATGAAATATACAATTAATCAAGTCAAAGTATTAACATATTACATTTACATTTAAACTGAAATTTTCCTTGGTGAATCTTTAATAACGATTCTGATAGGCCTACAGGGGTAATAGTTCTGTAGAGGCCGTAACAGATGTATGTAAAATATGTGCTTCTAAACACATAATTGTTTTTAAGAATACTGAGTGTCATGTTACTGTGTAAAATCGGATTATAAATTTTTCATTTCGGCATTAAGAATTGTAGTCTGTTACCGCAGTAGCAAAAATCCAAAGTGGAATACGCAGCTGCGATAAAAAAATTTAATAAAATTCAAAGCAATTGGTGTTTTTGGTAATTTTTAAAAAAGGATATAGTTTATATTTTAAATGAGCAATTTATTCCTGAATATAGTCCAGACACTTAAATTATTTCAAAATCTGACAGTGATTATAATGATGTATTACCATTATTAGTAAATGTTATATATAATCAGGCTCAGAGTACTGGGTACCTTTCAGTTTGTTTGTTTTTAACACACAGCACACAGATCCTGCCATGCAATAAACCACAAATATTTCAGACCCAAATAATGACCCTTGACCTCTGCTGGCTGAGAGTGGACCACTGGAGCAGAGGAAGATCATGGTACTTACTGGCTGTGGTGAGCAGAAGCAAGCATGAGAGAAGGAGGATGAACAGGCAGATCTCCATCTTCATCAGGACAAACCAGCTCTCCCCAGAGCTGAGACTCCAACCTTCACCTCTGAGCTCTCAGCGAGGGTCTTTATACCATCCTGCCCCTCAGAGTGAACACGCCCCCACCCACCAATCACACTCAGCGCTGCCTTATCAGAGGAACTACAGGGTAACATCAAAGAGGCCCAGTGACAAATCAGGGGGCTTAACGCTCATTTTCTCCAAATATACACACACAGTAGCGGTGATGTGAGTCGGGACTCCTCCTCTCAGCAGTAAACCTGCCCAGATGATGAAATAAAGTATAATCAGCAGGAAAGCAACAGGCTTGACTAGGAACCAATAATATAAAAATTAATACTTGGTCTATATATTTATAAATGTCACCATATTTTGGACAGACTGCTGCTTCCTTTGTCAGACTGAGCCAGGATATTTTTCCTGGGAACAGAGGACACACTTTCTTAGTTGCTGTAATTGCTTAATGCTGTACTGCGCTTTGTGATCACTTGTCTATGAAAGACGCTTTACAAATAAATTTTACTTGCTAACAATTTACAGAGAGCAGTAAATTAACATATGGAATTAAACCTACACATACACACAGAAACACTAACTTAACTGGATCTTACACCCTTACCCATCACATTTCATAGTATAAGAAAATGATGTTCAGAGGTAAGATGCTTATTTTACTGCCACATTTCTGAATAATGGCAGATATTTACATACTTAAAAATTGAATTTACCCACAAGTGTAGTTACAAGTCAAGTGGCTCACTAGGCACTGCTCCAGTGTCACACTCTCAGGATTGAAGGTCTGAACTCCCCCCCCCCCCCCCGATGTATGTGTGTGGAGTTTGCATGTTCTCACTGTGTCCATGTCTCCAGTTTCCTTCCTCAGTCCAAAGACATGCAGTTAGCTTAACTGGTGACACTAAGCTGCCCATAGTGTGTGTCTGTGCGCCCTGTGAGTAACTGGCATCCTGCCCAGGGTGCCCCCTGCCTCATGCTTCCTGTGTGGGTCCCAGGCTCACTGCAGCCCTGTGCTGGATAATGGTTGTGGAAGATTGACAGACAGACATATTGAACTTTGGGTTCCGGGTCCTAGAGTTCCCACTTGATATCCAAAATATGCAGGTAAATTGGCTCTGAGGTTTCATTAGTGTGTGAGTGAGTGACTGTGTGTACATCTGAGTGCCTGGAGTCTGGTCCATGCTGTACCTCCCTGTCTTACTCATTCTTTCAGGGATAAGATATTAATCAGTTAATAATTACTACAGATTGATAGACTGAACTCTTTCTCTTGGTCAGTGTCGCTGGAATTTGAAGTATGCTTGTACTCAGACTCAAAGTGTTTAAATCCAATGTATGTTTATTTTATTTCTCATAAATAACAATACAAATATATGGTATTTAATAAAGGATAATGTCCATTTTAAAAAGAGAAACAGATGAATTTACAGAAACTGAACTATTGATGGGGTTTATATAAAATATGAAGCCAATGTGGCCCTTTTATGTGAACCTTTGGACAGGAGCTTCCTCAGGCAGGACTGTCAGTCCCTCCTCCCCCACATCATCATAGTCAGTCTGGTCGGGTTCAGGGGGGCCGTCCCCAGGGGGCAGTGTGGTCAAGGCTCTCTCACCTACAGGGACAGTTGCGGGGACACAGCTTAGTGAGACTGAATATAAATGAGTCACGATATTTATGAGTAAATAATGTCTATTAGGGAAGTGATTTACGTATAGAGCATGATTTGTAACTGATGTCTTTGATTGAGAAACAGCACATAAAAATAAAAGGAACTTATATACCCATCTGAGAGGAACACTGTGGTGTGACAGGCTGTGATTCACTGCATTAGTTGTGTGTAAAGAGAAACTGACCCTGTATAACATGTGGACCCTGCTCTATACCATCTACATCATCAGAGTCCTCTGCTGTCTCTCCTGTCACCATCAACCCTGAACCTGAAACAGTAAAGACAGTTTAGTGTAATTATGGTACATTAGCCTGACGTCAAACAAACTGCCTGAGTTCTGCCCAGCAGTATCCCCATCATCCCCTGTGGGTCTTTTCTCACAAGTTTCCCTGTTACAGTATGAAAAATCAGCCATATGCCAATGAATCATGCAGTACAGGATCAGGGCAAGATATGGGGGCAGGATTTAACCCCCCAACACTGGAGGCAGGAGGTGACAGTACTACACATGGAGCCTGAACTGTTTATGTAATGTGTCTGCATGACATTGTAATAAGCATGTAAGAAGAGGTTAAAATATATACTGAGAAGGCACAAGGCACTGGGATAAACCAGACTAAAATACACAGATCCACATAATAGACCATCAGAAATCTTCTGCACAAAGACAGAATCACTGTAGTGCTCTATCATCTCCTCTCCTTCTGATTCCCCTGAGAAAAACTGTGATCCTAACAGACCTACAAAATCCTTCAACATGAAAGACATTTTGCTATAAAACCATACATTACATCATAATGCTAACTAATCCATTTCTATTAACAAACAAATACATAAAAATCCAGCAGTAACTTTCACTAGTTTTGTATCAATGAAGAATAGATTATGTGCTTCTTCCAGAATCCCACTGTAAGCACTGCACTAACCCCACATCCACAGACCTCAGCCCCCTACCTGAGAGAGGGTCTCCCTCACTGTCCTCCACATCTTCATACCCAGAGGGCAGCTCCTCAGAGAGGACACGTCCTGTGAAGGAGAGAGACAGTCAGTCCTGTGCTCAGGGAGACTCTGCATGAAGTTTCCTCTGCTTATGTCTCTCAGACTGAGAAGACAGGATGTGTGGGGTTAGAGCAGCTAATGCTCACACCCACACAAGCTAACTGAGAGTTTTACCAGCAACATCCTCTTCCTCCTTATTAGCTGGTTTCTCTCTCTCCCTGAGGGCTTTACAGCTATGCAGCAATGAGGCCCCCATGTGGTGTCTGAGCTCAATCACATGGTTAGATAAAAATAAATTTAGTTAAATATACAGATAAAAAAGCTGCTTGATAGACTTTTACCTGCAGTGACATCATAAAGTCAGATCAGAAATATGCAATATTGGAAACGCTGATTGGCATCCTGTCCAAGGTGTTCCTCTGCCTTTTCTCCTGTGCTGCCTGGGAAAGGTTCCAGGTTTGCTGTGGTATGGAAGATGGGTGGATGGATGAACACAGGGGTCTCAGGACACTGTTGGGGTATGTTGTTCTATTCTTCCAAGACTGAAACAGGAAGTAGTTTGTGTGTCAGGTGTGCTGATGTTTAGAGGGTCTGTTGCTGCTGTCCTGGTGCCTCTGTGGCTGTAAACACAGAGCAGACAGCAATGTGAGCCCTGAGTAAATAATGAGAGCTGTCCTTCAGCACCATCTTCACTAGCTCCAGTCAATGGGGGAGCTGAGCTGTGTGTTTATTTCAGTACATTTATATATATAAATACTGAACATACAACTGTGTCTGTTTATGTACCTACTTCCAGTATCAGTCAAATTAAAAGCACAATAACATTAATCATGACCAAACACAGAACAGAATAGTGACACTTCATTAGTCCCTGTAGGGAAATTCTCTTTTTGCCTACCCCACCTTGCGCTCCGTGAGACACACAGACAGCAGTGTTTCTAAGTTTCAGGAGACATACAAGCAACCTCCCCCCTGAAAACAAGCCCAAAATAAGCCCACTGTGCAAAGTAAGATTGAGAAATCAATTCCAAAAATTAGCCCAATATACACAAGTGCTCCTTGTAAATATAACATGCATACAACTGTAACTGAAACACTGGTGGCATTGTTCTAAAATGTCAATTTATTTTCCTTTGTTAGCAAGACCGTAAATAACTCCTTATGGCTTGTCATAAACGCGTTTAGTGCTGCTGCCTCAGAGCAAGAAGTTCCTGGGTTCGGTCCTGAGTCCTTTCTGTGTGGAGTTCACATGCTCACCCCGTGTTCACGTGGGTTTCCACCAGGGGCTCCAGGTTCCTCCCACGGTCCAAAAGTGTGCAGGATAGGTTGTTTGGCAAATCAAAGTTGGCCCCGTAGTTAAGTGTGTGTGGCTGTGTGAGTGTGTGCAGTCTGTGGTTGGTTCCTGCCTGCACCGCTTGTTCCCGGGATGGGCTCCGGTTCCCACTCCACGACCCCAGTTGGGATTATGAGGTTACGGTGATGGATGGATGGATGAATGGCTTGCCATAAACTTCATATGGTCCTTTGTACTTCATTTTACACAAATTATTGGATCGCATAAGAAGAACTCTTCATAAACCTTTTAAGCACTCATTCAATATCAAATTCTGATCAAGAATTCATTTTAAATTATGTAAAGTGAATTATGCAAATTCTTGTATTGACTGAGCTAGCCAAAATGACTGAAACTAGACAGCAAAGGAAATTAATGAATTAATGTTTGAATCAGAAAAAGAATACAGTGATACAGTAATTCACAACAACCTGAAAAGCACATTCTGGATACTGTTTTGGATCTTTAATGGGACCGCCCCCCGCTCACAGAATAAATAGCTTTAATTTTAGACAAACAAAATACTGTCAAAATACCATATACCACAATATAATATATGGACATTATGACGGTGTTACATCCTGTGTGAAGGACCCCCGTTTGCCCCGCTTAATGACTTGCCTGCACCTGTTTTGGCCCTTTAAATTCCTGCTTGCCCTCACACTGAGTGCAAAGCATTGCTTCCATTCTTGGTGCCTACTGAGTGTTTCTCTCCAGTCTCTTGTCTCTCCAGCTCCCTGTTTACCTTCTCTGCTCCTGTCCTCCTTTGTCCCCACTGTCCTGGTACTTATCGTGTTTTTCTCTCCCATCCCTCCTGCCTGTGTAGGATTCATCTTCTCGGCTTTCGACCTCTTTGGATCCATGACCTCCTACTGCTGATTTCACTTCTGGTTGCCTGATCTCTCTAACAAAACACTATTAATCAGACCTCTGGCTCTCCGAGTCTGTGTTCCTTCCAGGAGTGACAGACAGTATGCAAAATTTTAAAAGATTACGACTAAGATTAAGTTTATTGATCCCAGGCAGAAAATTACTACCCAAGCATAGTTAGACATACCCTAAATCAGGGGTCATCAACTATATTTGTCAGAGGGCCAGAGTTTTACCAGACAGTCTCCTTGGGGGCCGGACCTGTTTGAAACAATAAATGCTTAACGCCGCATAGTCTGTCTGAGTCTGTCCTCATTTCGGAGTGTAGCCTAAATAATAAATGGTGGTTATTCTGACAAGAGACTCAGTTCTTGTTATTTTTAGTTGCTTTAATAGTGTGGACCACTATTTTCTTTTTGATCCTCACAATTTTGGAATCCAGTCGCGGGCCGGATTGAACGGCTCAGCGGGCCGCCAGTTGATGATCAGTGCCCTAAACCAAAGACAGCATTGGATGGCATGATGTCATTTAAGTTTTAAGCTTTTTATACATGTAAGCCTGTGTCAGCTGTCCAGTGTCAATCTTTTGGTGAATGACTTGCAGGGCATTACAGTTGCCATTAATATTTAACTTTTGAAATGATTATTTTAGGAACTGTAGCGACCTGGATTGACAACTGGTTAACAGATAGGAAGCAGCGAGTAGTTAAAAGAGGCACAATGTCACAGTGGGCCTGCATTCATAGTGGGGTACCGCAGGGTTCAATTTTAGGACCACTATTGTTCCTAATTTACATAAATGATATAGACACCAATATATACAGTAAACTGGTGAAATTTGCAGATGACACCAAGGTGGGTGGTGTAGCAGATACTGAACTAGCGGCTCAGCAGCTACAGCAGGATCTTGATTTAATTAGTGACTGGGCCGATACCTGGCAGATGAAATTTAACATAGACAAATGTAAGGTACTCCATGTAGGGAGCAGAAATATAAAGTACAGGTATTTTATGGGACCTCCTGAAATAAAGGTAGCTGATTATGAGAAAGACCTTGGTGTGTATGTTGATGCTTCCATGTCTCATTCTCGCCAGTGCGGGGAAGCAATAAAAAAGGCCAATAGGATGTTGGGGTATATCTCCAGGTGTGTGGAGTTTAAGTCAAGGGAGGTAATGCTAAGATTATACAATTCCTTGGTGAGACCTCACCTAGAATATTGTGTGCAGGTTTGGTCACCATATCTTAAAAAGGACATTGCGGCCTTAGAATAGGTGCAGCGTAGGGCCACAAGAATGATTCCTGGTCTTAGAGGAATGTCATATGAGGAAAGGTTAGTTGAGCTAAATCTGTTCAGCCTCAAGCGAAGTAGACTGAGGGGGGACATGATCCAGGTCTATAAGATTCTAACAGGTTTGGATGCTGTTCAACTGAATAGTTACTTCAGCATTAGTTCAAATATAAGAACTCGTGGTCATAGGTGGAAATTAGCGGGAGAACATTTCAAACTGGATTTAAGGAAGTACTTCTTTACACAGCGTGTAGTCAGAGTATGGAATAGTCCAGGCCCATCGCGACAAGGCAGGCAAACCAAGCAATTGCTTGGGGCCCCGAGCTGACCTGGGGCCCCAAGACAACGACTGGTTAAGAATAAAATGCAGCGACAAACTGTGTAAGCGCCCCATTGATAGTGAATGCAGTAAAGTGCAATGACACTGTTATCGGGATCCCCCTCAAGGGGGCCCCCCTCGCTGACAGCAGCCAGCCAACCACGCGATCTCTGCTGCCGGCAAAATACAAAACTTCCTCGGCAGTCATGAAGCGGAATTATGCTTCAGGAAGCCAAAAAAGAAAGAAGAGAAAGGAAGAGGAGGATAAGAAAAAACAAGACAGTGGTAAGTGATAAATTACACACATAAAATAGCTCTACTTGTCTTGTACAAATGGTGCAATTTTGCAGCAGGTAGGCTAGCAGAAATATGTTTATGTATGTTAGCTAAGCTACCTGCCTGACAGCAAATGCTGCTTGTAACGAACAGTTAGAGCAACTTTTTTTTTGAACGGACGGAATATGGTTACATACTGTAATATGTTTTTTAACGGGGTAAGGAAGACGCAGATCTGTTCCAGAATCGCTGTTTATCATATTTAATGACATGACATTGCTATAGCTTTGTAATAGGTTTTGATGAAAGTGGCATAGCATGCTATACTAACTATTCCACTGTGATAATCTATTTAGGAAAACCACACAATAAATTCTGTGCATCAAACATTAGCTTGGGATGTTTTTAAGCATTGGTAGTCGACTCACAGCACTACTAATAATTAGTAAACATTTAATTATAATTTCATTGTTTGTTAACAGTAAAAAGTTTATTTATATAGCACATTTCATACACAATGGCAATTCAAAGTGCTTTACATAGAAGAAATTAAAATAATAAAAAGAAATAAGAATAATTAAAACAGTTTAGAAAAATAAAATAAAATACAGTACAGTCGGACGAACAGCTGCACAGTGCTCATTCAGTAAATGCATAGCTCACTTTAAAACCTTTGTCAACAACAAGATGGGAAGCTCGGATTGACAGCGTGAAGGTGGTGCGATACCAGTTACCAGAGATCCTGGATGCATTGTCTGCACTCCAGACGTTTGCTATAGAGAAGGGGGACTCAGAGACCATGTCCACTGCTAAAAGCTTACATGGTGAGTTGAAGACCTGGTCTTTTCTGCTTTGCACAATGACCTGGTACAATGTTTTGTACCAAATCAATCATGTCAGCAAGCTGCTACAAAGTCCAAATGTTTCCATGGAAACACTTAGATCAGAAGCAGAAGGAGTAAAAGACTACCTTGAAGACTTCAGGGAAAATGGGATTGCTTCCTGTCAAACTGATGCAAAAGACATTGCAGAAAATCTGGATATGGAAATGAAAAGGCAGCGTAAAAAGAAAAGACAGTCTCTATATGAAGGTACAGACGAGACTCAGTCTACTCCAGACGAGACTTTTAGAAGAGACTTCTTTCTGCCCATGGTTGACACAGCCCTCAGAAGCCTAAGTGACAGGTTTTCAAGACTGAAGGGTGTTTATGACCTTTATGACTTTCTGTTCTCAAAGGAAAACATGAAGCAGACAATAAAGAATGGAAAGCTTCATGAACGATGCAAAAAATTGGAACAAACCCTCCATGACATTGATGCTGATGACTTGGCACTTGAGATCAATTCATCTCTCTACACTTTTCCAGACCATGTAGCCACTTCCCCATTTGACATGCTTAATTACATTTACAGTGAGAAGCTACTGGATTTGTACAGTAATTTAAGCATCGCTTTGCGTCTACTCCTGACTCTCCCTGTGTCAGTGGCCTCTGGTGAGAGGAGCTTTTCAGCTTTGAAGCTGATAAAAAATTACATGAGGTCCACCATGGGCCAAGAGAGGCTCACAGGACTGGCACTTATGTCAATTGAGCGGGATGTTCGCCAGTCTTTGGACATGGAGGACATTGTGATTGCCTTTGCAGAAAACAAGGCTCGCAAACAGCAGTTTTAGATAATTTGCACATGATTGAGAGAACTGAAAAATGTTAATGTGAGTATGTATGTGTGTGTGTGTTTTTAAGTATGTTGGATTTAGTTATTGTGCACTTTTTTAATGTATATTTGATTTTATGGTACAGTGGTGTTTTTTGCAAATGTTCAATTGTTGAAAATGTTCAAATTTTATGCACTTTATATGCAACAGCAGTATTTGCACTCTAAACATTTTTTTATTTATGCACAGTATATGCAACAGCAGTATTTGCACTGTAAACCTTTTTTATTTATATAAAGTGTGAGTGAATTTAAACTGTATGGCTATGCTGTGGTTCCTTTGCGTGCGTGCATGCGTGCGGGGGGCCTCCATGTCCATTTTGCTTGGGGCCCCCAAATTCCTTCAAACGGCCCTGACTGACAGAATGAGTTAATCAGTTTGATGGGCTCATCATTTGCCAGGATAATCACAGATAAAATCCAGGCCATGTCTACATTGCAGTATTCAGTAATAATGGGAGGGACAAAGGACACATCAGGTGCTAAACAGGAGGCCCTGTGACTCCAAGATGTTGTCCTTGATTTGGTGGTGCATGAGGAGTTCATTGGGTTACATGAGACGACTTCAACAACTGTGAAAACCTCACCAAGATTATCTTAGACATAGTGCTGAGGCTGAATTTGCCAGTGTCAGGCCTTGGAGTTCAGGCCTATGATGGTGCAGTGAATATGACTGTGGAATATTCAGGTGCATCATCTGCCAAACACAGGCATATGTACATTGTGGCCCCCACTTAGTTACACAGTAGATTAGCTCAGTATCTCCTGTTGTGTGAAATGCACTTCAGTGTACAGGAGCTATTCACATTCCTTGCTTAGTCTGGCAATTTAAAGAATACATTTAAATGTCAAACAGGCCTTTAAGACCCACCAGGTGGACTGTGTGGTCATCTGCCATTCGTGTTGTGCTGCCCCAGTACAAGCAGTAAACTTATGCAGTGTTTCCTGACTCATCGCTGGCGTCATATATCCCTACAGTGTGTATATTCTCTGTACTGGTGCCGCATGGTGTGATGCTGCAGTGAGACTGTGTAGTAATGTTTATTTTACAGCATTGGGCTTGGATACAGTACAAGAATGAAGCATTGTTCGTTTCATATAGAGGATGTACAACACTTTGTGAAGGTCAAGCATGATGTAAATTATTCCATGATCTTGTTTGCAACAGTATTTTTGTTGCAGATAAGGCCAGTCAATTCTATGGTGACATAGGTGCCCCCTGGGCTCCATCTTCTGATTGGCTGCAGACCTGAGCGCTGAAGTTTCCCATATGTAACCTTGGGGCCTCCTTGCTCTCTGCAGGTCAGGTTAATGCCCAGTCTGCTCCATTAGTGAATGTTTTAACCCAATTAATTCTGTCTGCTCCATTAGTGAACCCAGCGGTTTACATGAGTTTGTGTTTGGTTCCCTGTTCAGGCCTGTGCCCAGTGGTTTGGTTTTATTTGATTAAAAGCTCTACAATGGCACTTGCATCATGTCCCCTGCTTGCCAAACTCGTGCACAACATAACAATGTCTATGAACCAGTGTGTAAGTAATATGCACTGTCATGGCATGAAATGGAAGGAATGGGAAATTCCTGCTCGCCTACTTGGGAATGGGAAATTCCTGGGCAGAACCAAACGCATTTTGGCTTTGGCCAAATAATTAAAAAAATGTTTGCCTTAGATTAATTATTTATGTCTACATTCACCTAAAGGATTATTAGGAACACCATACTAATACGGTGTTTGACCCCCTTTCACCTTCAGAACTGCCTTAATTCTACGTGGCATTGATTCAACAAGGTGCTGAAAGCATTCTTTAGAAATGTTGGCCCATATTGATAGGATAGCATCTTGCAGTTGATGGAGATTTGTGGGATGCACATCCAGGGCACGAAGCTCCCGTTCCACCACATCCCAAAGATGCTCTATTGGGTTGAGATCTGGTGACTGTGGGGGCCATTTTAGTACAGTGAACTCATTGTCATGTTCAAGAAACCAATTTGAAATGATTCGAGCTTTGTGACATGGTGCATTATCCTGCTGGAAGTAGCCATCAGAGGATGGGTACATGGTGGTCATAAAGGGATGGACATAGTCAGAAACAATGCTCAAGTAGGCCGTGGCATTTAAACGATGCCCAATTGGCACTAAGGGGCCTAAAGTGTGCCAAGAAAACATCCCCCACACCATTACACCACCACCACCAGCCTGCACAGTGGTAACAAGGCATGATGGATCCATGTTCTCATTCTGTTTACGCCAAATTCTGACTCTACCATTTGAATGTCTCAACAGAAATCGAGACTCATCAGACCAGGCAACATTTTTCCAGTCTTCAACTGTCCAATTTTGGTGAGCTCGTGAGTTTGTTTCATGGGTTAATTGTAACAATCAAACCTAAAAAACTGCAGTTTGACGCTTTGGCAATGTTGTTCTTGAAACCTTCATGCCAATAAAGCCTTTTGAATTGAATTGAAAATAGCTGTTTTATTTCATTTTCATTATACATTATGGGTGCAACACAGTGTCACAACTAACCACTCTCTCTGGAGTTTTTTTCAAGCCTGGCTAACACTTGCTGTGAGATGGTTACATGTTTCATGTTTTAGGCAATAAGACAGTTAAGGTCATACAAGACTGGATTCAGTGACTCACACACAGCTCAGTAATCGAAAAATAATTCACAAAGAAATTTACTTTTATGCAGTGAATATAGTCTTTGCTGTACATCTCCACGAAAACACATCCAAATTCTCTGAAAATTTGCAGGAGACCATCTGCTGGTAAATTGACCAGTAGCATGTCCTGCTTTACCCAGTCATACTATGTAAAAGGTCAGTGTTACATTTAACCCCTCGTTAGCTTGTGCCCTGTGGTCCCCTACCCATTTGAGGTGTGACACACTGACCATCCCTGTCCATCTCACTCGGTCTAATAGTGCATTTTGGAGAAATACATGTTAAGTGTGCATGTTGTCATGTTGTAGAAATCATGTTGCTGATTACTTCATTTACCCCAATTTTAGTGCAATATAAATAAGCTTTATTGTTAGGCTATTATTAGGTATATTATTGCTTTTTCCATGTGAGTGTTCTAGGACCACCCACTGGTCCTGGAAGTTGGTCATAAATGTAAACATACCCAAAAACAATTTCCCCACGGGGATCAATAAAGTATCAATTATTATTATAATTTTTATTATTATCCATCCATCCATCCATTTTCTGAAACTGGTTGTCCTATTCTGGATCATGGGGGGTTCAGAGCCTATCCCAGAAACTACAGGTGCAAGGCAGAGAACAACCCAGGATGGAGCACCAACCCACAGGGGACACTCACACCGATGGGTAATTTGGTAACTCCAATTAGCCTCAGCATGTTTTTGGACTGTGGCAGGAAACCAGACAACCCAGAGAAAACTATGGTGGCCCTGAAGGCCCAGAGCACGTCAACATTAACACAATGCAAAATAATTTAAGTATTGTGTTTGCAATTTTCAACACAGATGTGCTCAACACATTCAACTTTCAATATTGTGCCTGTGACACCAATATCTGCGGTAGCTGTTTAGTGTCAATGGGCTACAAGTTCAGAAAACACTTACTGTACCCACGAGTGAAATAGGTTTTACATTTAGATTAACAGAAAAAACCCTTCAGCTTGTGTTTTGAGAGCAGTGTCATAAACAGACAAAAATTAGTCATAGTGGACTTATGGAATCATAGTTGAGTGAATCGCTTTTATGTCATTGCTGCTTTATTTAACCCATGCAACAGATACAGGTATACATTCATTTTTCTTTATTTTGAGACTTGTGTTCGGAATAAAGAGAATGTCTATAGTGAATACCTGTTGTATATTTGGAAACAGGAATAAAGCCCAGACATTGTTTTAAGCATGGGATCTATACAGTTTGCAGAATAAATTACACTGTGTGTAATAAAACCTTGTTTGTTTGAGAGCCGCTGTGTGTATTGTCATTCCCCACCATAAAAGGTGGTCATGACAGCCCTGCTCACCTGTCTGTCAGTGAGGCCAATCTGTTTATTGTAAGTGACTTTGGACTTTATTTATTTGTTTGTCTGTTTACTGTAATTATTTATTTATTGAAGTTGCTTATAATTCCATTGGATTGGGGGTTGTGATTTTTTGGGCTTGTTCTTATTTTGAGGTTGTCGTTTTAAGGCTTTGTAATCTAATCTGAATTCTTATAATAAATTAATGATCTGAAAAAGTCAAATATTAATGACAATTGTAATAGAGGCCCAGCCCATCATTGCTCAAAGGATTGACACTGGACAGCTGACACAGGCTTACATGCATAAAATAACTTAAAACTTAAATGACATCTCACTGCAAAAAATTAACATGCAAAAATAAGAAAATAAAACAAAAATTAAGAAAAAAAAAAACTCAAATCAAGCAAAGTTATCTGCCAATGGGGTGAGAAAATTTGACTTGGTAAGATCTCTTGAAACAAGACAAAAAATCTTGTGACAAAGAAAGTTCTTACCGTCTTAAAATAAGAAAAAAACTAAGTAAACTTAGATAGTTTAACTAGATTTAAGCAGTACATATGTCTTGAAAACAATGCAAAAACAGTAAAACCTAGCATTTTTATCTTTTTATTTTTGGTTTATCTTAAAAACTCTTGGTAAGAATGTCTTGATATGAGAATATATACTGTAAGCAATATGCTACTAAAGCATGCTGAATTTTGTTTTCTCATCCGTGTGGGGAGCAGAACTGTCATAAAAACACATGTTGATGTCTGGATATGCCATAGTTTTTCTAACCCTGACCGTAGGTTTAGTTTGCTAACCCTAATTTGGGGCCATAGGGTGAATCAACAGGTAGTTGGAAAGTACGCAATATGCTACTAAAGCATGCTGAATTTTGTTTTCTCATCCGTGTGCGGAGCAGAACTGTCATAAAAACACATGTTGATGTCTTGATATGCCATAGTTTTTCTAACCGTAACCCTAGGTTTAGTTTGCTAACCCTAATTTGGGGCCATAGGGTGAATCAACAGGTAGTTGGAAAGTAGGCAATATGCTACTAAAGCATGCTGAATTTTGTTTTCTCATCCGTGTGCGGAGCAGAACTGTCATAAAAACACATGTTGATGTCTGGATATGCCATAGTTTTTCTAACCCTGACCGTAGGTTTAGTTTGCTAACCCTAATTTGGGGCCATAGGGTGAATCAACAGGTAGTTGGAAAGTACGCAATATGCTACTAAAGCATGCTGAATTTTGTTTTCTCATCCGTGTGCGGAGCAGAACTGTCATAAAAACACATGTTGATGTCTTGATATGCCATAGTTTTTCTAACCGTAACCCTAGGTTTAGTTTGCTAACCCTAATTTGGGGCCATAGGGTGAATCAACAGGTAGTTGGAAAGTAGGCAATATGCTACTAAAGCATGCTGAATTTTGTTTTCTCATCCGTGTGGGGAGCAGAACTGTCATAAAAACACATGTTGATGTCTGGATATGCCATAGTTTTTCTAACCCTGACCGTAGGTTTAGTTTGCTAACCCTAATTTGGGGCCATAGGGTGAATCAACAGGTAGTTGGAAAGTACGCAATATGCTACTAAAGCATGCTGAATTTTGTTTTCTCATCCGTGTGCGGAGCAGAACTGTCATAAAAACACATGTTGATGTCTGGATATGCCATAGTTTTTCTAACCGTAACCCTAGGTTTAGTTTGCTAACCCTAATTTGGGGCCATAGGGTGAATCAACAGGTAGTTGGAAAGTAGGCAATATGCTACTAAAGCATGCTGAATTTTGTTTTCTGATCCGTGTGGGGAGCAGAACTGTCATAAAAACACATGTTGATGTCTGGATATGCCATAGTTTTTCTAACCCTAACCGTAGGTTTAGTTTGCTAACCCTAATTTGGGGCCTTAGGGTGAATCAACAGGTAGTTGGAAAGTACGCAATATGTTACTAAAGCATGCTGAATTTTGTTTTCTCATCCGTGTGGGGAGCAGAACTGTCATAAAAACACATGTTGATGTCTGGATATGCCATAGTTTTTCTAACCCTGACCGTAGGTTTAGTTTGCTAACCCTAATTTGGGGCCATAGGGTGAATCAACAGGTAGTTGGAAAGTACGCAATATGCTACTAAAGCATGCTGAATTTTGTTTTCTCATCCGTGTGCGGAGCAGAACTGTCATAAAAACACATGTTGATGTCTGGATATGCCATAGTTTTTCTAACCCTAACCCTAGGTTTAGTTTGCTAACCCTAATTTGGGGCCTTAGGGTGAATCAACAGGTAGTTGGAAAGTAGGCAATATGCTACTAAAGCATGCTGAATTTTGTTTTCTCATCCGTGTGGGGAGCAGAACTGTCATAAAAACACATGTTGATGTCTGGATATGCCATAGTTTTTCTAACCATAACCCAGGGTTTAGTTTGCTAACCCTAATTTGGGGCCTTAGGGTGAATCAACAGGTAGTTGGAAAGTAGGCAATATGCTACTAAAGCATGCTGAATTTTGTTTTCTCATCCGTGTGGGGAGCAGAACTGTCATAAAAACACATGTTGATGTCTGGATATGCCATAGTTTTTCTAACCCTAACCCTAGGTTTAGTTTGCTAACCCTAATTTGGGGCCTTAGGGTGAATCAACAGGTAGTTGGAAAGTAGGCAATATGCTACTAAAGCATGCTGAATTTTGTTTTCTCATCCATGTGGGGAGCAGAACTGTCATTAAAACACATGTTGATGTCTGGATATGCCATAGTTTTTCTAACCATTACCCTAGGTTTAGTTTGCTAACCCTAATTTGGGGCCTTAGGGTGAATCAACAGGTAGTTGTAAAGTAGGCAATATGCTACTAAAGCATGCTGAATTTTGTTTTCTCATCCGTGTGGGGAGCAGAACTGTCATAAAAACACATGTTGATGTCTGGATATGCCATAGTTTTTCTAACCCTAACCCTAGGTTTAGTTTGCTAACCCTAATTTGGGGCCTTAGGGTGAATAAACAGGTAGTTGGAAAGTAGGCAATATGTTACTAAAGCATGCTGAATTTTGTTTTCTCATCCGTGTGGGGAGCAGAACTGTCATAAAAACACATGTTGATGTCTGGATATGCCATAGTTTTTCTAACCCTAACCCTAGGTTTAGTTTGCGAACCCTAATTTGGGGCCTTATGGTGAATCAACAGGTAGTTGGAAAGTAGGCAATATGCTACTAAAGCATGCTGAATTTTGTTTTCTCATCCGTGTGGGGAGCAGAACTGTCATAAAAACACATGTTGATGTCTGGATATGCCATAGTTTTTCTAACCCTAACCCTAGGTTTAGTTTGCTAACCCTAATTTGGGGCCTTAGGGTGAATCAACAGGTAGTTGGAAAGTAGGCAATATGCTACTAAAGCATGCTGAATTTTGTTTTCTCATCCGTGTGGGGAGCAGAACTGTCATAAAAACACATGTTGATGTCTGGATATGCCATAGTTTTTCTAACCCTAACCCTAGGTTTAGTTTGCTAACCCTAATTTGGGGCCTTAGGGTGAATCAACAGGTAGTTGGAAAGTAGGCAATATGCTACTAAAGCATGCTGAATTTTGTTTTCTCATCCATGTGGGGAGCAGAACTGTCATTAAAACACATGTTGATGTCTGGATATGCCATAGTTTTTCTAACCATAACCCTAGGTTTAGTTTGCTAACCCTAATTTGGGGCCTTAGGGTGAATCAACAGGTAGTTGTAAAGTAGGCAATATGCTACTAAAGCATGCTGAATTTTGTTTTCTCATCCGTGTGGGGAGCAGAACTGTCATAAAAACACATGTTGATGTCTGGATATGCCATAGTTTTTCTAACCCTAACCCTAGGTTTAGTTTGCTAACCCTAATTTGGGGCCTTAGGGTGAATCAACAGGTAGTTGGAAAGTAGGCAATATGCTACTAAAGCATGCTGAATTTTGTTTTCTCATCCATGTGGGGAGCAGAACTGTCATTAAAACACATGTTGATGTCTGGATATGCCATAGTTTTTCTAACCCTAACCCTAGGTTTAGTTTGCTAACCCTAATTTGGGGCCTTAGGGTGAATCAACAGGTAGTTGGAAAGTAGGCAATATGCTACTAAAGCATGCTGAATTTTGTTTTCTCATCCATGTGGGGAGCAGAACTGTCATTAAAACACATGTTGATGTCTGGATATGCCATAGTTTTTCTAACCATTACCCTAGGTTTAGTTTGCTAACCCTAATTTGGGGCCTTAGGGTGAATCAACAGGTAGTTGTAAAGTAGGCAATATGCTACTAAAGCATGCTGAATTTTGTTTTCTCATCCGTGTGGGGAGCAGAACTGTCATAAAAACACATGTTGATGTCTGGATATGCCATAGTTTTTCTAACCCTAACCCTAGGTTTAGTTTGCTAACCCTAATTTGGGGCCTTAGGGTGAATAAACAGGTAGTTGGAAAGTAGGCAATATGTTACTAAAGCATGCTGAATTTTGTTTTCTCATCCGTGTGGGGAGCAGAACTGTCATAAAAACACATGTTGATGTCTGGATATGCCATAGTTTTTCTAACCCTAACCCTAGGTTTAGTTTGCGAACCCTAATTTGGGGCCTTATGGTGAATCAACAGGTAGTTGGAAAGTAGGCAATATGCTACTAAAGCATGCTGAATTTTGTTTTCTCATCCGTGTGGGGAGCAGAACTGTCATATAAACACATGTTGATGTCTGGATATGCCATAGTTTTTCTAACCCTAACCCTAGGTTTAGTTTGCTAACCCTAATTTGGGGCCTTAGGGTGAATCAACAGGTAGTTGGAAAGTAGGCAATATGCTACTAAAGCATGCTGAATTTTGTTTTCTCATCCGTGTGGGGAGCAGAACTGTCATAAAAACACATGTTGATGTCTGGATATGCCATAGTTTTTCTAACCCTAACCCTAGGTTTAGTTTGCTAACCCTAATTTGGGGCCTTAGGGTGAATCAACAGGTAGTTGGAAAGTAGGCAATATGCTACTAAAGCATGCTGAATTTTGTTTTCTCATCCGTGTGGGGAGCAGAACTGTCATAAAAACACATGTTGATGTCTTGATATGCCATAGTTTTTCTAACCCTAACCCTAGGTTTAGTTTGCTAACCCTAATTTGGGGCCTTAGGGTGGATCAACAGGTAGTTGTAAAGTAGGCAATATGCTACTAAAGCATGCTGAATTTTGTTTTCTCATCCGTGTGGGGAGCAGAACTGTCATAAAAACACATGTTGATGTCTGGATATGCCATAGTTTTTCTAACCCTAACCCTAGGTTTAGTTTGCTAACCCTAATTTGGGGCCTTAGGGTGAATCAACAGGTAGTTGGAAAGTAGGCAATATGCTACTAAAGCATGCTGAATTTTGTTTTCTCATCTGTGTGGGGAGCAGAACTGTCATAAAAACACATGTTGATGTCTGGATATGCCATAGTTTTTCTAACCCTAACCCTAGGTTTAGTTTGCTAACCCTAATTTGGGGCCTTAGGGTGAATCAACAGGTAGTTGGAAAGTAGGCAATATGCTACTAAAGCATGCTGAATTTTGTTTTCTCATCCGTGTGGGGAGCAGAACTGTCATAAAAACACATGTTGATGTCTGGATATGCCATAGTTTTTCTAACCCTAACCCTAGGTTTAGTTTGCTAACCCTAATTTGGGGCCTTAGGGTGAATCAACAGGTAGTTGGAAAGTAGGCAATATGCTACTAAAGCATGCTGAATTTTGTTTTCTCATCCGTGTGGGGAGCAGAACTGTCATAAAAACACATGTTGATGTCTGGATATGCCATAGTTTTTCTAACCTTAACCCTAGGTTTAGTTTGCTAACCCTAATTTGGGGCCTTATGGTGAATCAACAGGTAGTTGGAAAGTAGGCAATATGCTACTAAAGCATGCTGAATTTTGTTTTCTCATCCGTGTGGGGAGCAGAACTGTCATAAAAACACATGTTGATGTCTGGATATGCCATAGTTTTTCTAACCCTAACCCTAGGTTTAGTTTGCTAACCCTAATTTGGGGCCTTAGGGTGAATCAACAGGTAGTTGGAAAGTAGGCAATATGCTACTAAAGCATGCTGAATTTTGTTTTCTCATCCGTGTGGGGAGCAGAACTGTCATAAAAACACATGTTGATGTCTGGATATGCCATAGTTTTTCTAACCTTAACCCTAGGTTTAGTTTGCTAACCCTAATTTGGGGCCTTATGGTGAATCAACAGGTAGTTGGAAAGTAGGCAATATGCTACTAAAGCATGCTGAATTTTGTTTTCTCATCCGTGTGGGGAGCAGAACTGTCATAAAAACACATGTTGATGTCTGGATATGCCATAGTTTTTCTAACCCTAACCCTAGGTTTAGTTTGCTAACCCTAATTTGGGGCCTTAGGGTGAATCAACAGGTAGTTGGAAAGTAGGCAATATGCTACTAAAGCATGCTGAATTTTGTTTTCTCATCCGTGTGGGGAGCAGAACTGTCATAAAAACACATGTTGATGTCTGGATATGCCATAGTTTTTCTAACCTTAACCCTAGGTTTAGTTTGCTAACCCTAATTTGGGGCCTTATGGTGAATCAACAGGTAGTTGGAAAGTAGGCAATATGCTACTAAAGCATGCTGAATTTTGTTTTCTCATCCGTGTGGGGAGCAGAACTGTCATAAAAACACATGTTGATGTCTGGATATGCCATAGTTTTTCTAACCCTAACCCTAGGTTTAGTTTGCTAACCCTAATTTGGGGCCTTAGGGTGAATCAACAGGTAGTTGGAAAGTAGGCAATATGCTACTAAAGCATGCTGAATTTTGTTTTCTCATCCGTGTGGGGAGCAGAACTGTCATAAAAACACATGTTGATGTCTGGATATGCCATAGTTTTTCTAACCCTAACCCTAGGTTTAGTTTGCTAACCCTAATTTGGGGCCTTACGGTAAATCAACAGGTAGTTGGAAAGTAGGCAATATGCTACTAAAGCATGCTGAATTTTGTTTTCTCATACGTGTGGGTAGAGGAACTGTCATAAAAACACATGTTGATGTCTTGATACTGTATGCCATAGTTTTTCTAACCCTAACCCTAGGTTTAGTTTGCTAACCCTAATTTGGGGCCTTAGGGTGAATCAACAGGTAGTTGCAAAGTAGGCAATATGCTACTAAAGCATGCTGAATTTTGTTTTCTCATCCGTGTGGGGAGCAGAACTGTCATAAAAACACATGTTGATGTCTGGATATGCCATAGTTTTTCTAACCATAACCCAGGGTTTAGTTTGCTAACCCTAATTTGGGGCCTTAGGGTGAATCAACAGGTAGTTGGAAAGTAGGCAATATGCTACTAAAGCATGCTGAATTTTGTTTTCTCATCCGTGTGGGGAGCAGAACTGTCATAAAAACACATGTTGATGTCTGGATATGCCATAGTTTTTCTAACCCTAACCCTAGGTTTAGTTTGCTAACCCTAATTTGGGGCCTTAGGGTGAATCAACAGGTAGTTGGAAAGTAGGCAATATGCTACTAAAGCATGCTGAATTTTGTTTTCTCATCCATGTGGGGAGCAGAACTGTCATTAAAACACATGTTGATGTCTGGATATGCCATAGTTTTTCTAACCATTACCCTAGGTTTAGTTTGCTAACCCTAATTTGGGGCCTTAGGGTGAATCAACAGGTAGTTGTAAAGTAGGCAATATGCTACTAAAGCATGCTGAATTTTGTTTTCTCATCCGTGTGGGGAGCAGAACTGTCATAAAAACACATGTTGATGTCTGGATATGCCATAGTTTTTCTAACCCTAACCCTAGGTTTAGTTTGCTAACCCTAATTTGGGGCCTTAGGGTGAATAAACAGGTAGTTGGAAAGTAGGCAATATGTTACTAAAGCATGCTGAATTTTGTTTTCTCATCCGTGTGGGGAGCAGAACTGTCATAAAAACACATGTTGATGTCTGGATATGCCATAGTTTTTCTAACCCTAACCCTAGGTTTAGTTTGCGAACCCTAATTTGGGGCCTTATGGTGAATCAACAGGTAGTTGGAAAGTAGGCAATATGCTACTAAAGCATGCTGAATTTTGTTTTCTCATCCGTGTGGGGAGCAGAACTGTCATAAAAACACATGTTGATGTCTGGATATGCCATAGTTTTTCTAACCCTAACCCTAGGTTTAGTTTGCTAACCCTAATTTGGGGCCTTAGGGTGAATCAACAGGTAGTTGGAAAGTAGGCAATATGCTACTAAAGCATGCTGAATTTTGTTTTCTCATCCGTGTGGGGAGCAGAACTGTCATAAAAACACATGTTGATGTCTGGATATGCCATAGTTTTTCTAACCATAACCCAGGGTTTAGTTTGCTAACCCTAATTTGGGGCCTTAGGGTGAATCAACAGGTAGTTGGAAAGTAGGCAATATGCTACTAAAGCATGCTGAATTTTGTTTTCTCATCCGTGTGGGGAGCAGAACTGTCATAAAAACACATGTTGATGTCTGGATATGCCATAGTTTTTCTAACCCTAACCCTAGGTTTAGTTTGCTAACCCTAATTTGGGGCCTTAGGGTGAATCAACAGGTAGTTGGAAAGTAGGCAATATGCTACTAAAGCATGCTGAATTTTGTTTTCTCATCCATGTGGGGAGCAGAACTGTCATTAAAACACATGTTGATGTCTGGATATGCCATAGTTTTTCTAACCATTACCCTAGGTTTAGTTTGCTAACCCTAATTTGGGGCCTTAGGGTGAATCAACAGGTAGTTGTAAAGTAGGCAATATGCTACTAAAGCATGCTGAATTTTGTTTTCTCATCCGTGTGGGGAGCAGAACTGTCATAAAAACACATGTTGATGTCTGGATATGCCATAGTTTTTCTAACCCTAACCCTAGGTTTAGTTTGCTAACCCTAATTTGGGGCCTTAGGGTGAATAAACAGGTAGTTGGAAAGTAGGCAATATGTTACTAAAGCATGCTGAATTTTGTTTTCTCATCCGTGTGGGGAGCAGAACTGTCATAAAAACACATGTTGATGTCTGGATATGCCATAGTTTTTCTAACCCTAACCCTAGGTTTAGTTTGCGAACCCTAATTTGGGGCCTTATGGTGAATCAACAGGTAGTTGGAAAGTAGGCAATATGCTACTAAAGCATGCTGAATTTTGTTTTCTCATCCGTGTGGGGAGCAGAACTGTCATAAAAACACATGTTGATGTCTGGATATGCCATAGTTTTTCTAACCCTAACCCTAGGTTTAGTTTGCTAACCCTAATTTGGGGCCTTAGGGTGAATCAACAGGTAGTTGGAAAGTAGGCAATATGCTACTAAAGCATGCTGAATTTTGTTTTCTCATCCGTGTGGGGAGCAGAACTGTCATAAAAACACATGTTGATGTCTGGATATGCCATAGTTTTTCTAACCCTAACCCTAGGTTTAGTTTGCTAACCCTAATTTGGGGCCTTAGGGTGAATCAACAGGTAGTTGGAAAGTAGGCAATATGCTACTAAAGCATGCTGAATTTTGTTTTCTCATCCATGTGGGGAGCAGAACTGTCATTAAAACACATGTTGATGTCTGGATATGCCATAGTTTTTCTAACCATAACCCTAGGTTTAGTTTGCTAACCCTAATTTGGGGCCTTAGGGTGAATCAACAGGTAGTTGTAAAGTAGGCAATATGCTACTAAAGCATGCTGAATTTTGTTTTCTCATCCGTGTGGGGAGCAGAACTGTCATAAAAACACATGTTGATGTCTGGATATGCCATAGTTTTTCTAACCCTAACCCTAGGTTTAGTTTGCTAACCCTAATTTGGGGCCTTAGGGTGAATCAACAGGTAGTTGGAAAGTAGGCAATATGCTACTAAAGCATGCTGAATTTTGTTTTCTCATCCATGTGGGGAGCAGAACTGTCATTAAAACACATGTTGATGTCTGGATATGCCATAGTTTTTCTAACCCTAACCCTAGGTTTAGTTTGCTAACCCTAATTTGGGGCCTTAGGGTGAATCAACAGGTAGTTGGAAAGTAGGCAATATGCTACTAAAGCATGCTGAATTTTGTTTTCTCATCCATGTGGGGAGCAGAACTGTCATTAAAACACATGTTGATGTCTGGATATGCCATAGTTTTTCTAACCATTACCCTAGGTTTAGTTTGCTAACCCTAATTTGGGGCCTTAGGGTGAATCAACAGGTAGTTGTAAAGTAGGCAATATGCTACTAAAGCATGCTGAATTTTGTTTTCTCATCCGTGTGGGGAGCAGAACTGTCATAAAAACACATGTTGATGTCTGGATATGCCATAGTTTTTCTAACCCTAACCCTAGGTTTAGTTTGCTAACCCTAATTTGGGGCCTTAGGGTGAATAAACAGGTAGTTGGAAAGTAGGCAATATGTTACTAAAGCATGCTGAATTTTGTTTTCTCATCCGTGTGGGGAGCAGAACTGTCATAAAAACACATGTTGATGTCTGGATATGCCATAGTTTTTCTAACCCTAACCCTAGGTTTAGTTTGCGAACCCTAATTTGGGGCCTTATGGTGAATCAACAGGTAGTTGGAAAGTAGGCAATATGCTACTAAAGCATGCTGAATTTTGTTTTCTCATCCGTGTGGGGAGCAGAACTGTCATATAAACACATGTTGATGTCTGGATATGCCATAGTTTTTCTAACCCTAACCCTAGGTTTAGTTTGCTAACCCTAATTTGGGGCCTTAGGGTGAATCAACAGGTAGTTGGAAAGTAGGCAATATGCTACTAAAGCATGCTGAATTTTGTTTTCTCATCCGTGTGGGGAGCAGAACTGTCATAAAAACACATGTTGATGTCTGGATATGCCATAGTTTTTCTAACCCTAACCCTAGGTTTAGTTTGCTAACCCTAATTTGGGGCCTTAGGGTGAATCAACAGGTAGTTGGAAAGTAGGCAATATGCTACTAAAGCATGCTGAATTTTGTTTTCTCATCCGTGTGGGGAGCAGAACTGTCATAAAAACACATGTTGATGTCTTGATATGCCATAGTTTTTCTAACCCTAACCCTAGGTTTAGTTTGCTAACCCTAATTTGGGGCCTTAGGGTGGATCAACAGGTAGTTGTAAAGTAGGCAATATGCTACTAAAGCATGCTGAATTTTGTTTTCTCATCCGTGTGGGGAGCAGAACTGTCATAAAAACACATGTTGATGTCTGGATATGCCATAGTTTTTCTAACCCTAACCCTAGGTTTAGTTTGCTAACCCTAATTTGGGGCCTTAGGGTGAATCAACAGGTAGTTGGAAAGTAGGCAATATGCTACTAAAGCATGCTGAATTTTGTTTTCTCATCTGTGTGGGGAGCAGAACTGTCATAAAAACACATGTTGATGTCTGGATATGCCATAGTTTTTCTAACCCTAACCCTAGGTTTAGTTTGCTAACCCTAATTTGGGGCCTTAGGGTGAATCAACAGGTAGTTGGAAAGTAGGCAATATGCTACTAAAGCATGCTGAATTTTGTTTTCTCATCCGTGTGGGGAGCAGAACTGTCATAAAAACACATGTTGATGTCTGGATATGCCATAGTTTTTCTAACCCTAACCCTAGGTTTAGTTTGCTAACCCTAATTTGGGGCCTTAGGGTGAATCAACAGGTAGTTGGAAAGTAGGCAATATGCTACTAAAGCATGCTGAATTTTGTTTTCTCATCCGTGTGGGGAGCAGAACTGTCATAAAAACACATGTTGATGTCTGGATATGCCATAGTTTTTCTAACCTTAACCCTAGGTTTAGTTTGCTAACCCTAATTTGGGGCCTTATGGTGAATCAACAGGTAGTTGGAAAGTAGGCAATATGCTACTAAAGCATGCTGAATTTTGTTTTCTCATCCGTGTGGGGAGCAGAACTGTCATAAAAACACATGTTGATGTCTGGATATGCCATAGTTTTTCTAACCCTAACCCTAGGTTTAGTTTGCTAACCCTAATTTGGGGCCTTAGGGTGAATCAACAGGTAGTTGGAAAGTAGGCAATATGCTACTAAAGCATGCTGAATTTTGTTTTCTCATCCGTGTGGGGAGCAGAACTGTCATAAAAACACATGTTGATGTCTGGATATGCCATAGTTTTTCTAACCTTAACCCTAGGTTTAGTTTGCTAACCCTAATTTGGGGCCTTATGGTGAATCAACAGGTAGTTGGAAAGTAGGCAATATGCTACTAAAGCATGCTGAATTTTGTTTTCTCATCCGTGTGGGGAGCAGAACTGTCATAAAAACACATGTTGATGTCTGGATATGCCATAGTTTTTCTAACCCTAACCCTAGGTTTAGTTTGCTAACCCTAATTTGGGGCCTTAGGGTGAATCAACAGGTAGTTGGAAAGTAGGCAATATGCTACTAAAGCATGCTGAATTTTGTTTTCTCATCCGTGTGGGGAGCAGAACTGTCATAAAAACACATGTTGATGTCTGGATATGCCATAGTTTTTCTAACCTTAACCCTAGGTTTAGTTTGCTAACCCTAATTTGGGGCCTTATGGTGAATCAACAGGTAGTTGGAAAGTAGGCAATATGCTACTAAAGCATGCTGAATTTTGTTTTCTCATCCGTGTGGGGAGCAGAACTGTCATAAAAACACATGTTGATGTCTGGATATGCCATAGTTTTTCTAACCCTAACCCTAGGTTTAGTTTGCTAACCCTAATTTGGGGCCTTAGGGTGAATCAACAGGTAGTTGGAAAGTAGGCAATATGCTACTAAAGCATGCTGAATTTTGTTTTCTCATCCGTGTGGGGAGCAGAACTGTCATAAAAACACATGTTGATGTCTGGATATGCCATAGTTTTTCTAACCCTAACCCTAGGTTTAGTTTGCTAACCCTAATTTGGGGCCTTACGGTAAATCAACAGGTAGTTGGAAAGTAGGCAATATGCTACTAAAGCATGCTGAATTTTGTTTTCTCATACGTGTGGGTAGAGGAACTGTCATAAAAACACATGTTGATGTCTTGATACTGTATGCCATAGTTTTTCTAACCCTAACCCTAGGTTTAGTTTGCTAACCCTAATTTGGGGCCTTAGGGTGAATCAACAGGTAGTTGCAAAGTAGGCAATATGCTACTAAAGCATGCTGAATTTTGTTTTCTCATCCGTGTGGGGAGCAGAACTGTCATAAAAACACATGTTGATGTCTGGATATGCCATAGTTTTTCTAACCATAACCCAGGGTTTAGTTTGCTAACCCTAATTTGGGGCCTTAGGGTGAATCAACAGGTAGTTGGAAAGTAGGCAATATGCTACTAAAGCATGCTGAATTTTGTTTTCTCATCCGTGTGGGGAGCAGAACTGTCATAAAAACACATGTTGATGTCTGGATATGCCATAGTTTTTCTAACCCTAACCCTAGGTTTAGTTTGCTAACCCTAATTTGGGGCCTTAGGGTGAATCAACAGGTAGTTGGAAAGTAGGCAATATGCTACTAAAGCATGCTGAATTTTGTTTTCTCATCCATGTGGGGAGCAGAACTGTCATTAAAACACATGTTGATGTCTGGATATGCCATAGTTTTTCTAACCATTACCCTAGGTTTAGTTTGCTAACCCTAATTTGGGGCCTTAGGGTGAATCAACAGGTAGTTGTAAAGTAGGCAATATGCTACTAAAGCATGCTGAATTTTGTTTTCTCATCCGTGTGGGGAGCAGAACTGTCATAAAAACACATGTTGATGTCTGGATATGCCATAGTTTTTCTAACCCTAACCCTAGGTTTAGTTTGCTAACCCTAATTTGGGGCCTTAGGGTGAATAAACAGGTAGTTGGAAAGTAGGCAATATGTTACTAAAGCATGCTGAATTTTGTTTTCTCATCCGTGTGGGGAGCAGAACTGTCATAAAAACACATGTTGATGTCTGGATATGCCATAGTTTTTCTAACCCTAACCCTAGGTTTAGTTTGCGAACCCTAATTTGGGGCCTTATGGTGAATCAACAGGTAGTTGGAAAGTAGGCAATATGCTACTAAAGCATGCTGAATTTTGTTTTCTCATCCGTGTGGGGAGCAGAACTGTCATAAAAACACATGTTGATGTCTGGATATGCCATAGTTTTTCTAACCCTAACCCTAGGTTTAGTTTGCTAACCCTAATTTGGGGCCTTAGGGTGAATCAACAGGTAGTTGGAAAGTAGGCAATATGCTACTAAAGCATGCTGAATTTTGTTTTCTCATCCGTGTGGGGAGCAGAACTGTCATAAAAACACATGTTGATGTCTGGATATGCCATAGTTTTTCTAACCCTAACCCTAGGTTTAGTTTGCTAACCCTAATTTGGGGCCTTAGGGTGAATCAACAGGTAGTTGGAAAGTAGGCAATATGCTACTAAAGCATGCTGAATTTTGTTTTCTCATCCATGTGGGGAGCAGAACTGTCATTAAAACACATGTTGATGTCTGGATATGCCATAGTTTTTCTAACCATAACCCTAGGTTTAGTTTGCTAACCCTAATTTGGGGCCTTAGGGTGAATCAACAGGTAGTTGTAAAGTAGGCAATATGCTACTAAAGCATGCTGAATTTTGTTTTCTCATCCGTGTGGGGAGCAGAACTGTCATTAAAACACATGTTGATGTCTGGATATGCCATAGTTTTTCTAACCCTAACCCTAGGTTTAGTTTGCTAACCCTAATTTGGGGCCTTAGGGTGAATCAACAGGTAGTTGGAAAGTAGGCAATATGCTACTAAAGCATGCTGAATTTTGTTTTCTCATCCATGTGGGGAGCAGAACTGTCATTAAAACACATGTTGATGTCTGGATATGCCATAGTTTTTCTAACCCTAACCCTAGGTTTAGTTTGCTAACCCTAATTTGGGGCCTTAGGGTGAATCAACAGGTAGTTGGAAAGTAGGCAATATGCTACTAAAGCATGCTGAATTTTGTTTTCTCATCCATGTGGGGAGCAGAACTGTCATTAAAACACATGTTGATGTCTGGATATGCCATAGTTTTTCTAACCATTACCCTAGGTTTAGTTTGCTAACCCTAATTTGGGGCCTTAGGGTGAATCAACAGGTAGTTGTAAAGTAGGCAATATGCTACTAAAGCATGCTGAATTTTGTTTTCTCATCCGTGTGGGGAGCAGAACTGTCATAAAAACACATGTTGATGTCTGGATATGCCATAGTTTTTCTAACCCTAACCCTAGGTTTAGTTTGCTAACCCTAATTTGGGGCCTTAGGGTGAATAAACAGGTAGTTGGAAAGTAGGCAATATGTTACTAAAGCATGCTGAATTTTGTTTTCTCATCCGTGTGGGGAGCAGAACTGTCATAAAAACACATGTTGATGTCTGGATATGCCATAGTTTTTCTAACCCTAACCCTAGGTTTAGTTTGCGAACCCTAATTTGGGGCCTTATGGTGAATCAACAGGTAGTTGGAAAGTAGGCAATATGCTACTAAAGCATGCTGAATTTTGTTTTCTCATCCGTGTGGGGAGCAGAACTGTCATATAAACACATGTTGATGTCTGGATATGCCATAGTTTTTCTAACCCTAACCCTAGGTTTAGTTTGCTAACCCTAATTTGGGGCCTTAGGGTGAATCAACAGGTAGTTGGAAAGTAGGCAATATGCTACTAAAGCATGCTGAATTTTGTTTTCTCATCCGTGTGGGGAGCAGAACTGTCATAAAAACACATGTTGATGTCTGGATATGCCATAGTTTTTCTAACCCTAACCCTAGGTTTAGTTTGCTAACCCTAATTTGGGGCCTTAGGGTGAATCAACAGGTAGTTGGAAAGTAGGCAATATGCTACTAAAGCATGCTGAATTTTGTTTTCTCATCCGTGTGGGGAGCAGAACTGTCATAAAAACACATGTTGATGTCTTGATATGCCATAGTTTTTCTAACCCTAACCCTAGGTTTAGTTTGCTAACCCTAATTTGGGGCCTTAGGGTGGATCAACAGGTAGTTGTAAAGTAGGCAATATGCTACTAAAGCATGCTGAATTTTGTTTTCTCATCCGTGTGGGGAGCAGAACTGTCATAAAAACACATGTTGATGTCTGGATATGCCATAGTTTTTCTAACCCTAACCCTAGGTTTAGTTTGCTAACCCTAATTTGGGGCCTTAGGGTGAATCAACAGGTAGTTGGAAAGTAGGCAATATGCTACTAAAGCATGCTGAATTTTGTTTTCTCATCTGTGTGGGGAGCAGAACTGTCATAAAAACACATGTTGATGTCTGGATATGCCATAGTTTTTCTAACCCTAACCCTAGGTTTAGTTTGCTAACCCTAATTTGGGGCCTTAGGGTGAATCAACAGGTAGTTGGAAAGTAGGCAATATGCTACTAAAGCATGCTGAATTTTGTTTTCTCATCCGTGTGGGGAGCAGAACTGTCATAAAAACACATGTTGATGTCTGGATATGCCATAGTTTTTCTAACCCTAACCCTAGGTTTAGTTTGCTAACCCTAATTTGGGGCCTTAGGGTGAATCAACAGGTAGTTGGAAAGTAGGCAATATGCTACTAAAGCATGCTGAATTTTGTTTTCTCATCCGTGTGGGGAGCAGAACTGTCATAAAAACACATGTTGATGTCTGGATATGCCATAGTTTTTCTAACCTTATCCCTAGGTTTAGTTTGCTAACCCTAATTTGGGGCCTTATGGTGAATCAACAGGTAGTTGGAAAGTAGGCAATATGCTACTAAAGCATGCTGAATTTTGTTTTCTCATCCGTGTGGGGAGCAGAACTGTCATAAAAACACATGTTGATGTCTGGATATGCCATAGTTTTTCTAACCCTAACCCTAGGTTTAGTTTGCTAACCCTAATTTGGGGCCTTATGGTGAATCAACAGGTAGTTGGAAAGTAGGCAATATGCTACTAAAGCATGCTGAATTTTGTTTTCTCATCCGTGTGGGGAGCAGAACTGTCATAAAAACACATGTTGATGTCTGGATATGCCATAGTTTTTCTAACCTTAACCCTAGGTTTAGTTTGCTAACCATAATTTGGGGCCTTATGGTGAATCAACAGGTAGTTGGAAAGTAGGCAATATGCTACTAAAGCATGCTGAATTTTGTTTTCTCATCCGTGTGGGGAGCAGAACTGTCATAAAAACACATGTTGATGTCTGGATATGCCATAGTTTTTCTAACCCTAACCCTAGGTTTAGTTTGCTAACCCTAATTTGGGGCCTTAGGGTGAATCAACAGGTAGTTGGAAAGTAGGCAATATGCTACTAAAGCATGCTGAATTTTGTTTTCTCATCCGTGTGGGGAGCAGAACTGTCATAAAAACACATGTTGATGTCTGGATATGCCATAGTTTTTCTAACCCTAACCCTAGGTTTAGTTTGCTAACCCTAATTTGGGGCCTTAGGCTGAATCAACAGGTAGTTATAAAGTAGGCAATATGCTACTAAAGCATGCTGAATTTTGTTTTCTCATCCGTGTGGGGAGCAGAACTGTCATTAAAACACATGTTGATGTCTGGATATGCCATAGTTTTTCTAACCATAACCCTAGGTTTAGTTTGCTAACCCTAATTTGGGGCCTTAGGGTGAATCAACAGGTAGTTGGAAAGTAGGCAATATGCTACTAAAGCATGCTGAATTTTGTTTTCTCATCCGTGTGGGGAGCACAACTGTCATAAAAACACATGTTGATGTCTGGATATGCCATAGTTTTTCTAACCCTAACCCTAGGTTTAGTTTGCTAACCCTAATTTGGGGCCTTAGGGTGAATCAACAGGTAGTTGTAAAGTAGGCAATATGCTACTAAAGCATGCTGAATTTTGTTTTCTCATCCGTGTGGGGAGCAGAACTGTCATAAAAACACATGTTGATGTCTGGATATGCCATAATTTTTCTAACCCTAACCCTAGGTTTAGTTTGCTAACCCTAATTTGGGGCCTTACGGTGAATCAACAGGTAGTTGGAAAGTACGCAATATGCTACTAAAGCATGCTGAATTTTGTTTTCTCATCCGTGTGCGGAGCAGAACTGTCATAAAAACACATGTTGATGTCTGGATATGCCATAGTTTTTCTAACCCTAACCCTAGGTTTAGTTTGCTAACCCTAATTTGGGGCCTTACGGTAAATCAACAGGTAGTTGGAAAGTAGGCAATATGCTACTAAAGCATGCTGAATTTTGTTTTCTCATACGTGTGGGTAGAGGAACTGTCATAAAAACACATGTTGATGTCTTGATACTGTATGCCATAGTTTTTCTAACCCTAACCCTAGGTTTAGTTTGCTAACCCTAATTTGGGGCCTTAGGGTGAATCAACAGGTAGTTGCAAAGTAGGCAATATGCTACTAAAGCATGCTGAATTTTGTTTTCTCATCCGTGTGGGGAGCAGAACTGTCATAAAAACACATGTTGATGTCTGGATATGCCATAGTTTTTCTAACCCTAACCCTAGGTTTAGTTTGCGAACCCTAATTTGGGGCCTTATGGTGAATCAACAGGTAGTTGGAAAGTAGGCAATATGCTACTAAAGCATGCTGAATTTTGTTTTCTCATCCGTGTGGGGAGCAGAACTGTCATATAAACACATGTTGATGTCTGGATATGCCATAGTTTTTCTAACCCTAACCCTAGGTTTAGTTTGCTAACCCTAATTTGGGGCCTTAGGGTGAATCAACAGGTAGTTGGAAAGTAGGCAATATGCTACTAAAGCATGCTGAATTTTGTTTTCTCATCCGTGTGGGGAGCAGAACTGTCATAAAAACACATGTTGATGTCTGGATATGCCATAGTTTTTCTAACCCTAACCCTAGGTTTAGTTTGCTAACCCTAATTTGGGGCCTTAGGGTGAATCAACAGGTAGTTGGAAAGTAGGCAATATGCTACTAAAGCATGCTGAATTTTGTTTTCTCATCCGTGTGGGGAGCAGAACTGTCATAAAAACACATGTTGATGTCTTGATATGCCATAGTTTTTCTAACCCTAACCCTAGGTTTAGTTTGCTAACCCTAATTTGGGGCCTTAGGGTGGATCAACAGGTAGTTGTAAAGTAGGCAATATGCTACTAAAGCATGCTGAATTTTGTTTTCTCATCCGTGTGGGGAGCAGAACTGTCATAAAAACACATGTTGATGTCTGGATATGCCATAGTTTTTCTAACCCTAACCCTAGGTTTAGTTTGCTAACCCTAATTTGGGGCCTTAGGGTGAATCAACAGGTAGTTGGAAAGTAGGCAATATGCTACTAAAGCATGCTGAATTTTGTTTTCTCATCTGTGTGGGGAGCAGAACTGTCATAAAAACACATGTTGATGTCTGGATATGCCATAGTTTTTCTAACCCTAACCCTAGGTTTAGTTTGCTAACCCTAATTTGGGGCCTTAGGGTGAATCAACAGGTAGTTGGAAAGTAGGCAATATGCTACTAAAGCATGCTGAATTTTGTTTTCTCATCCGTGTGGGGAGCAGAACTGTCATAAAAACACATGTTGATGTCTGGATATGCCATAGTTTTTCTAACCCTAACCCTAGGTTTAGTTTGCTAACCCTAATTTGGGGCCTTAGGGTGAATCAACAGGTAGTTGGAAAGTAGGCAATATGCTACTAAAGCATGCTGAATTTTGTTTTCTCATCCGTGTGGGGAGCAGAACTGTCATAAAAACACATGTTGATGTCTGGATATGCCATAGTTTTTCTAACCTTAACCCTAGGTTTAGTTTGCTAACCCTAATTTGGGGCCTTATGGTGAATCAACAGGTAGTTGGAAAGTAGGCAATATGCTACTAAAGCATGCTGAATTTTGTTTTCTCATCCGTGTGGGGAGCAGAACTGTCATAAAAACACATGTTGATGTCTGGATATGCCATAGTTTTTCTAACCCTAACCCTAGGTTTAGTTTGCTAACCCTAATTTGGGGCCTTAGGGTGAATCAACAGGTAGTTGGAAAGTAGGCAATATGCTACTAAAGCATGCTGAATTTTGTTTTCTCATCCGTGTGGGGAGCAGAACTGTCATAAAAACACATGTTGATGTCTGGATATGCCATAGTTTTTCTAACCTTAACCCTAGGTTTAGTTTGCTAACCATAATTTGGGGCCTTATGGTGAATCAACAGGTAGTTGGAAAGTAGGCAATATGCTACTAAAGCATGCTGAATTTTGTTTTCTCATCCGTGTGGGGAGCAGAACTGTCATAAAAACACATGTTGATGTCTGGATATGCCATAGTTTTTCTAACCCTAACCCTAGGTTTAGTTTGCTAACCCTAATTTGGGGCCTTAGGGTGAATCAACAGGTAGTTGGAAAGTAGGCAATATGCTACTAAAGCATGCTGAATTTTGTTTTCTCATCCGTGTGGGGAGCAGAACTGTCATAAAAACACATGTTGATGTCTGGATATGCCATAGTTTTTCTAACCCTAACCCTAGGTTTAGTTTGCTAACCCTAATTTGGGGCCTTAGGCTGAATCAACAGGTAGTTATAAAGTAGGCAATATGCTACTAAAGCATGCTGAATTTTGTTTTCTCATCCGTGTGGGGAGCAGAACTGTCATTAAAACACATGTTGATGTCTGGATATGCCATAGTTTTTCTAACCATAACCCTAGGTTTAGTTTGCTAACCCTAATTTGGGGCCTTAGGGTGAATCAACAGGTAGTTGGAAAGTAGGCAATATGCTACTAAAGCATGCTGAATTTTGTTTTCTCATCCGTGTGGGGAGCACAACTGTCATAAAAACACATGTTGATGTCTGGATATGCCATAGTTTTTCTAACCCTAACCCTAGGTTTAGTTTGCTAACCCTAATTTGGGGCCTTAGGGTGAATCAACAGGTAGTTGTAAAGTAGGCAATATGCTACTAAAGCATGCTGAATTTTGTTTTCTCATCCGTGTGGGGAGCAGAACTGTCATAAAAACACATGTTGATGTCTGGATATGCCATAATTTTTCTAACCCTAACCCTAGGTTTAGTTTGCTAACCCTAATTTGGGGCCTTACGGTGAATCAACAGGTAGTTGGAAAGTACGCAATATGCTACTAAAGCATGCTGAATTTTGTTTTCTCATCCGTGTGCGGAGCAGAACTGTCATAAAAACACATGTTGATGTCTGGATATGCCATAGTTTTTCTAACCCTAACCCTAGGTTTAGTTTGCTAACCCTAATTTGGGGCCTTACGGTAAATCAACAGGTAGTTGGAAAGTAGGCAATATGCTACTAAAGCATGCTGAATTTTGTTTTCTCATACGTGTGGGTAGAGGAACTGTCATAAAAACACATGTTGATGTCTTGATACTGTATGCCATAGTTTTTCTAACCCTAACCCTAGGTTTAGTTTGCTAACCCTAATTTGGGGCCTTAGGGTGAATCAACAGGTAGTTGCAAAGTAGGCAATATGCTACTAAAGCATGCTGAATTTTGTTTTCTCATCCGTGTGGGGAGCAGAACTGTCATAAAAACACATGTTGATGTCTGGATATGCCATAGTTTTTCTAACCATAACCAAGGGTTTAGTTTGCTAACCCTAATTTGGGGCCTTAGGGTGAATCAACAGGTAGTTGGAAAGTAGGCAATATGCTACTAAAGCATGCTGAATTTTGTTTTCTCATCCGTGTGGGGAGCAGAACTGTCATAAAAACACATGTTGATGTCTGGATATGCCATAGTTTTTCTAACCCTAACCCTAGGTTTAGTTTGCTAACCCTAATTTGGGGCCTTAGGGTGAATCAACAGGTAGTTGGAAAGTAGGCAATATGCTACTAAAGCATGCTGAATTTTGTTTTCTCATCCATGTGGGGAGCAGAACTGTCATTAAAACACATGTTGATGTCTGGATATGCCATAGTTTTTCTAACCATTACCCTAGGTTTAGTTTGCTAACCCTAATTTGGGGCCTTAGGGTGAATCAACAGGTAGTTGTAAAGTAGGCAATATGCTACTAAAGCATGCTGAATTTTGTTTTCTCATCCGTGTGGGGAGCAGAACTGTCATAAAAACACATGTTGATGTCTGGATATGCCATAGTTTTTCTAACCCTAACCCTAGGTTTAGTTTGCTAACCCTAATTTGGGGCCTTAGGGTGAATAAACAGGTAGTTGGAAAGTAGGCAATATGTTACTAAAGCATGCTGAATTTTGTTTTCTCATCCGTGTGGGGAGCAGAACTGTCATAAAAACACATGTTGATGTCTGGATATGCCATAGTTTTTCTAACCCTAACCCTAGGTTTAGTTTGCGAACCCTAATTTGGGGCCTTATGGTGAATCAACAGGTAGTTGGAAAGTAGGCAATATGCTACTAAAGCATGCTGAATTTTGTTTTCTCATCCGTGTGGGGAGCAGAACTGTCATAAAAACACATGTTGATGTCTGGATATGCCATAGTTTTTCTAACCCTAACCCTAGGTTTAGTTTGCTAACCCTAATTTGGGGCCTTAGGGTGAATCAACAGGTAGTTGGAAAGTAGGCAATATGCTACTAAAGCATGCTGAATTTTGTTTTCTCATCCGTGTGGGGAGCAGAACTGTCATAAAAACACATGTTGATGTCTGGATATGCCATAGTTTTTCTAACCCTAACCCTAGGTTTAGTTTGCTAACCCTAATTTGGGGCCTTAGGGTGAATCAACAGGTAGTTGGAAAGTAGGCAATATGCTACTAAAGCATGCTGAATTTTGTTTTCTCATCCATGTGGGGAGCAGAACTGTCATTAAAACACATGTTGATGTCTGGATATGCCATAGTTTTTCTAACCATAACCCTAGGTTTAGTTTGCTAACCCTAATTTGGGGCCTTAGGGTGAATCAACAGGTAGTTGTAAAGTAGGCAATATGCTACTAAAGCATGCTGAATTTTGTTTTCTCATCCGTGTGGGGAGCAGAACTGTCATAAAAACACATGTTGATGTCTGGATATGCCATAGTTTTTCTAACCCTAACCCTAGGTTTAGTTTGCTAACCCTAATTTGGGGCCTTAGGGTGAATCAACAGGTAGTTGGAAAGTAGGCAATATGCTACTAAAGCATGCTGAATTTTGTTTTCTCATCCGTGTGGGGAGCAGAACTGTCATAAAAACACATGTTGATGTCTGGATATGCCATAGTTTTTCTAACCCTAACCCTAGGTTTAGTTTGCTAACCCTAATTTGGGGCCTTAGGGTGAATCAACAGGTAGTTGGAAAGTAGGCAATATGCTACTAAAGCATGCTGAATTTTGTTTTCTCATCCATGTGGGGAGCAGAACTGTCATTAAAACACATGTTGATGTCTGGATATGCCATAGTTTTTCTAACCATAACCCTAGGTTTAGTTTGCTAACCCTAATTTGGGGCCTTAGGGTGAATCAACAGGTAGTTGTAAAGTAGGCAATATGCTACTAAAGCATGCTGAATTTTGTTTTCTCATCCGTGTGGGGAGCAGAACTGTCATAAAAACACATGTTGATGTCTGGATATGCCATAGTTTTTCTAACCCTAACCCTAGGTTTAGTTTGCTAACCCTAATTTGGGGCCTTAGGGTGAATAAACAGGTAGTTGGAAAGTAGGCAATATGTTACTAAAGCATGCTGAATTTTGTTTTCTCATCCGTGTGGGGAGCAGAACTGTCATAAAAACACATGTTGATGTCTGGATATGCCATAGTTTTTCTAACCCTAACCATAGGTTTAGTTTGCGAACCCTAATTTGGGGCCTTATGGTGAATCAACAGGTAGTTGGAAAGTAGGCAATATGCTACTAAAGCATGCTGAATTTTGTTTTCTCATCCGTGTGGGGAGCAGAACTGTCATAAAAACACATGTTGATGTCTGGATATGCCATAGTTTTTCTAACCCTAACCCTAGGTTTAGTTTGCTAACCCTAATTTGGGGCCTTAGGGTGAATCAACAGGTAGTTGGAAAGTAGGCAATATGCTACTAAAGCATGCTGAATTTTGTTTTCTCATCCGTGTGGGGAGCAGAACTGTCATAAAAACACATGTTGATGTCTGGATATGCCATAGTTTTTCTAACCTTAACCCTAGGTTTAGTTTGCTAACCCTAATTTGGGGCCTTATGGTGAATCAACAGGTAGTTGGAAAGTAGGCAATATGCTACTAAAGCATGCTGAATTTTGTTTTCTCATCCGTGTGGGGAGCAGAACTGTCATAAAAACACATGTTGATGTCTGGATATGCCATAGTTTTTCTAACCGTAACCCTAGGTTTAGTTTGCTAACCCTAATTTGGGGCCTTGGGTGAATCAACAGGTAGTTGGAAAGTAGGCAATATGCTACTAAAGCATGCTGAATTTTGTTTTCTCATCCGTGTGGGGAGCAGAACTGTCATAAAAACACATGTTGATGTCTGGATATGCCATAGTTTTTCTAACCCTAACCCTAGGTTTAGTTTGCTAACCCTAATTTGGGGCCTTACGGTGAATCAACAGGTAGTTGGAAAGTAGGCAATATGCTACTAAAGCATGCTGAATTTTGTTTTCTCATCCGTGTGGGGAGCAGAACTGTCATAAAAACACATGTTGATGTCTGGATATGCCATAGTTTTTCTAACCCTAACCCTAGGTTTAGTTTGCTAACCCTAATTTGGGGCCTTAGGGTGAATCAACAGGTAGTTGGAAAGTAGGCAATATGCTACTAAAGCATGCTGAATTTTGTTTTCTCATCCGTGTGGGGAGCAGAACTGTCATAAAAACACATGTTGATGTCTGGATATGCCATAGTTTTTCTAACCCTAACCCTAGGTTTAGTTTGCGAACCCTAATTTGGGGCCTTAGGGTGAATCAACAGGTAGTTGGAAAGTAGGCAATATGCTGCTAAAGCATGCTGAATTTTGTTTTCTCATCCGTGTGGGGAGCAGAACTGTCATAAAAACACATGTTGATGTCTGGATATGCCATAGTTTTTCTAACCCTAACCATAGGTTTAGTTTGCTAACCCTAATTTGGGGCCTTAGGGTGAATCAACAGGTAGTTGGAAAGTAGGCAATATGCTACTAAAGCATGCTGAATTTTGTTTTCTCATCCGTGTGGGGAGCAGAACTGTCATAAAAACACATGTTGATGTCTGGATATGCCATAATTTTTCTAACCCTAACCCTAGGTTTAGTTTGCTAACCCTAATTTGGGGCCTTAGGGTGAATCAACAGGTAGTTGGAAAGTAGGCAATATGCTACTAAAGCATGCTGAATTTTGTTTTCTCATCCGTGTGGGTAGCAGAACTGTCATAAAAACACATGTTGATGTCTGGATATGCCATAGTTTTTCTAACCATAACCCTAGGTTTAGTTTGCGAACCCTAATTTGTGGCCTTAGGGTGAATCAACAGGTAGTTGGAAAGTAGGCAATATGCTGCTAAAGCATGCTGAATTTTGTTTTCTCATCCGTGTGCGGAGCAGAACTGTCATAAAAACACATGTTGATGTCTGCATATGCCATAGTTTTTCTAACCCTAACCCTAGGTTTAGTTTGCTAACCCTAATTTGGGGCCTAAGGGTGAATAAACAGGTAGTTGGAAAGTACGCAATATGTTACTAAAGCATGCTGAATTTTGTTTTCTCATCCGTGTGGGGAGCAGAACTGTCATAAAAACACATGTTGATGTCTGGATATGCCATAGTTTTTCTAACCCTAACCCTAGGTTTAGTTTGCTAACCCTAATTTGGGGCCTTAGGGTGAATCAACAGGTAGTTGGAAAGTAGGCAATATGCTACTAAAGCATGCTGAATTTTGTTTTCTCATCCGTGTGGGGAGCAGAACTGTCATAAAAACACATGTTGATGTCTGGATATGCCATAATTTTTCTAACCCTAACCCTAGGTTTAGTTTGCTAACCCTAATTTGGGGCCTTACGGTGAATCAACAGGTAGTTGGAAAGTACGCAATATGCTACTAAAGCATGCTGAATTTTGTTTTCTCATCCGTGTGCGGAGCAGAACTGTCATAAAAACACATGTTGATGTCTGGATATGCCATAGTTTTTCTAACCCTAACCCTAGGTTTAGTTTGCTAACCCTAATTTGGGGCCTTACGGTAAATCAACAGGTAGTTGGAAAGTAGGCAATATGCTACTAAAGCATGCTGAATTTTGTTTTCTCATACGTGTGGGTAGAGGAACTGTCATAAAAACACATGTTGATGTCTTGATACTGTATGCCATAGTTTTTCTAACCATAACCCTAGGTTTAGTTTGCTAACCCTAATTTGGGGCCTTAGGGTGAATCAACAGGTAGTTGCAAAGTAGGCAATATGCTACTAAAGCATGCTGAATTTTGTTTTCTCATCCGTGTGGGGAGCAGAACTGTCATAAAAACACATGTTGATGTCTGGATATGCCATAGTTTTTCTAACCATAACCCAGGGTTTAGTTTGCTAACCCTAATTTGGGGCCTTAGGGTGAATCAACAGGTAGTTGGAAAGTAGGCAATATGCTACTAAAGCATGCTGAATTTTGTTTTCTCATCCGTGTGGGGAGCAGAACTGTCATAAAAACACATGTTGATGTCTGGATATGCCATAGTTTTTCTAACCCTAACCCTAGGTTTAGTTTGCTAACCCTAATTTGGGGCCTTAGGGTGAATCAACAGGTAGTTGGAAAGTAGGCAATATGCTACTAAAGCATGCTGAATTTTGTTTTCTCATCCATGTGGGGAGCAGAACTGTCATTAAAACACATGTTGATGTCTGGATATGCCATAGTTTTTCTAACCATTACCCTAGGTTTAGTTTGCTAACCCTAATTTGGGGCCTTAGGGTGAATCAACAGGTAGTTGTAAAGTAGGCAATATGCTACTAAAGCATGCTGAATTTTGTTTTCTCATCCGTGTGGGGAGCAGAACTGTCATAAAAACACATGTTGATGTCTGGATATGCCATAGTTTTTCTAACCCTAACCCTAGGTTTAGTTTGCTAACCCTAATTTGGGGCCTTAGGGTGAATAAACAGGTAGTTGGAAAGTAGGCAATATGTTACTAAAGCATGCTGAATTTTGTTTTCTCATCCGTGTGGGGAGCAGAACTGTCATAAAAACACATGTTGATGTCTGGATATGCCATAGTTTTTCTAACCCTAACCCTAGGTTTAGTTTGCGAACCCTAATTTGGGGCCTTATGGTGAATCAACAGGTAGTTGGAAAGTAGGCAATATGCTACTAAAGCATGCTGAATTTTGTTTTCTCATCCGTGTGGGGAGCAGAACTGTCATAAAAACACATGTTGATGTCTGGATATGCCATAGTTTTTCTAACCCTAACCCTAGGTTTAGTTTGCTAACCCTAATTTGGGGCCTTAGGGTGAATCAACAGGTAGTTGGAAAGTAGGCAATATGCTACTAAAGCATGCTGAATTTTGTTGTCTCATCCGTGTGGGGAGCAGAACTGTCATAAAAACACATGTTGATGTCTGGATATGCCATAGTTTTTCTAACCCTAACCCTAGGTTTAGTTTGCTAACCCTAATTTGGGGCCTTAGGGTGAATCAACAGGTAGTTGGAAAGTAGGCAATATGCTACTAAAGCATGCTGAATTTTGTTTTCTCATCCATGTGGGGAGCAGAACTGTCATTAAAACACATGTTGATGTCTGGATATGCCATAGTTTTTCTAACCATAACCCTAGGTTTAGTTTGCTAACCCTAATTTGGGGCCTTAGGGTGAATCAACAGGTAGTTGTAAAGTAGGCAATATGCTACTAAAGCATGCTGAATTTTGTTTTCTCATCCGTGTGGGGAGCAGAACTGTCATAAAAACACATGTTGATGTCTGGATATGCCATAGTTTTTCTAACCCTAACCCTAGGTTTAGTTTGCTAACCCTAATTTGGGGCCTTAGGGTGAATCAACAGGTAGTTGGAAAGTAGGCAATATGCTACTAAAGCATGCTGAATTTTGTTTTCTCATCCGTGTGGGGAGCAGAACTGTCATAAAAACACATGTTGATGTCTGGATATGCCATAGTTTTTCTAACCCTAACCCTAGGTTTAGTTTGCTAACCCTAATTTGGGGCCTTAGGGTGAATCAACAGGTAGTTGGAAAGTAGGCAATATGCTACTAAAGCATGCTGAATTTTGTTTTCTCATCCATGTGGGGAGCAGAACTGTCATTAAAACACATGTTGATGTCTGGATATGCCATAGTTTTTCTAACCATAACCCTAGGTTTAGTTTGCTAACCCTAATTTGGGGCCTTAGGGTGAATCAACAGGTAGTTGTAAAGTAGGCAATATGCTACTAAAGCATGCTGAATTTTGTTTTCTCATCCGTGTGGGGAGCAGAACTGTCATAAAAACACATGTTGATGTCTGGATATGCCATAGTTTTTCTAACCCTAACCCTAGGTTTAGTTTGCTAACCCTAATTTGGGGCCTTAGGGTGAATAAACAGGTAGTTGGAAAGTAGGCAATATGTTACTAAAGCATGCTGAATTTTGTTTTCTCATCCGTGTGGGGAGCAGAACTGTCATAAAAACACATGTTGATGTCTGGATATGCCATAGTTTTTCTAACCCTAACCATAGGTTTAGTTTGCGAACCCTAATTTGGGGCCTTATGGTGAATCAACAGGTAGTTGGAAAGTAGGCAATATGCTACTAAAGCATGCTGAATTTTGTTTTCTCATCCGTGTGGGGAGCAGAACTGTCATAAAAACACATGTTGATGTCTGGATATGCCATAGTTTTTCTAACCCTAACCCTAGGTTTAGTTTGCTAACCCTAATTTGGGGCCTTAGGGTGAATCAACAGGTAGTTGGAAAGTAGGCAATATGCTACTAAAGCATGCTGAATTTTGTTTTCTCATCCGTGTGGGGAGCAGAACTGTCATAAAAACACATGTTGATGTCTGGATATGCCATAGTTTTTCTAACCTTAACCCTAGGTTTAGTTTGCTAACCCTAATTTGGGGCCTTATGGTGAATCAACAGGTAGTTGGAAAGTAGGCAATATGCTACTAAAGCATGCTGAATTTTGTTTTCTCATCCGTGTGGGGAGCAGAACTGTCATAAAAACACATGTTGATGTCTGGATATGCCATAGTTTTTCTAACCGTAACCCTAGGTTTAGTTTGCTAACCCTAATTTGGGGCCTTGGGTGAATCAACAGGTAGTTGGAAAGTAGGCAATATGCTACTAAAGCATGCTGAATTTTGTTTTCTCATCCGTGTGGGGAGCAGAACTGTCATAAAAACACATGTTGATGTCTGGATATGCCATAGTTTTTCTAACCCTAACCCTAGGTTTAGTTTGCTAACCCTAATTTGGGGCCTTACGGTGAATCAACAGGTAGTTGGAAAGTAGGCAATATGCTACTAAAGCATGCTGAATTTTGTTTTCTCATCCGTGTGGGGAGCAGAACTGTCATAAAAACACATGTTGATGTCTGGATATGCCATAGTTTTTCTAACCCTAACCCTAGGTTTAGTTTGCTAACCCTAATTTGGGGCCTTAGGGTGAATCAACAGGTAGTTGGAAAGTAGGCAATATGCTACTAAAGCATGCTGAATTTTGTTTTCTCATCCGTGTGGGGAGCAGAACTGTCATAAAAACACATGTTGATGTCTGGATATGCCATAGTTTTTCTAACCCTAACCCTAGGTTTAGTTTGCGAACCCTAATTTGGGGCCTTAGGGTGAATCAACAGGTAGTTGGAAAGTAGGCAATATGCTGCTAAAGCATGCTGAATTTTGTTTTCTCATCCGTGTGGGGAGCAGAACTGTCATAAAAACACATGTTGATGTCTGGATATGCCATAGTTTTTCTAACCCTAACCATAGGTTTAGTTTGCTAACCCTAATTTGGGGCCTTAGGGTGAATCAACAGGTAGTTGGAAAGTAGGCAATATGCTACTAAAGCATGCTGAATTTTGTTTTCTCATCCGTGTGGGGAGCAGAACTGTCATAAAAACACATGTTGATGTCTGGATATGCCATAATTTTTCTAACCCTAACCCTAGGTTTAGTTTGCTAACCCTAATTTGGGGCCTTAGGGTGAATCAACAGGTAGTTGGAAAGTAGGCAATATGCTACTAAAGCATGCTGAATTTTGTTTTCTCATCCGTGTGGGTAGCAGAACTGTCATAAAAACACATGTTGATGTCTGGATATGCCATAGTTTTTCTAACCATAACCCTAGGTTTAGTTTGCGAACCATAATTTGTGGCCTTAGGGTGAATCAACAGGTAGTTGGAAAGTAGGCAATATGCTGCTAAAGCATGCTGAATTTTGTTTTCTCATCCGTGTGCGGAGCAGAACTGTCATAAAAACACATGTTGATGTCTGCATATGCCATAGTTTTTCTAACCCTAACCCTAGGTTTAGTTTGCTAACCCTAATTTGGGGCCTAAGGGTGAATAAACAGGTAGTTGGAAAGTACGCAATATGTTACTAAAGCATGCTGAATTTTGTTTTCTCATCCGTGTGGGGAGCAGAACTGTCATAAAAACACATGTTGATGTCTGGATATGCCATAGTTTTTCTAACCATAACCCTAGGTTTAGTTTGCTAACCCTAATTTGGGGCCTTAGGGTGAATCAACAGGTAGTTGGAAAGTAGGCAATATGCTACTAAAGCATGCTGAATTTTGTTTTCTCATCCGTGTGGGGAGCAGAACTGTCATAAAAACACATGTTGATGTCTGGATATGCCATAGTTTTTCTAACCCTAACCATAGGTTTAGTTTGCTAACCCTAATTTCGGGCCTTAGTGTGAATCAACAGGTAGTTGGAAAGTAAGCAATATGCTACTAAAGCATGCTGAATTTTGTTTTCTCATCCGTGTGGGGAGCAGAACTGTCATAAAAACACATGTTGATGTCTGGATATGCCATAGTTTTTCTAACCCTAACCCTAGGTTTAGTTTGCTAACCCTAATTTGGGGTCTTAGGGTGAATCAACAGGTAGTTGGAAAGTACGCAATATGCTACTAAAGCATGCTGAATTTTGTTTTCTCATCCGTGTGCGGAGCAGAACTGTCATAAAAACACATGTTGATGTCTGGATATGCCATAGTTTTTCTAACCCTAACCCTAGGTTGGGGCCTTAGGGTAAATCAACAGGTAGTTGGAAAGTAGGCAATATGCTACTAAAGCATGCTGAATTTTGTTTTCTCATACGTGTGGGTAGAGGAACTGTCATAAAAACACATGTTGATGTCTTGATACTGTATGCCATAGTTTTTCTAACCCTAATCCTAGGTTTAGTTTGCTAACCCTAATTTGGGGCCTTAGGGTGAATCAACAGGTAGTTGCAAAGTAGGCAATATCCTACTAAAGCATGCTGAATTTTGTTTTCTCATCCGTGTGGGGAGCAGAACTGTCATAAAAACACATGTTGATGTCTGGATATGCCATAGTTTTTCTAACCATAACCCAGGGTTTAGTTTGCTAACCCTAATTTGGGGCCTTAGGGTGAATCAACAGGTAGTTGGAAAGTAGGCAATATGCTACTAAAGCATGCTGAATTTTGTTTTCTCATCCGTGTGGGGAGCAGAACTGTCATAAAAACACATGTTGATGTCTGGATATGCCATAGTTTTTCTAACCCTAACCCTAGGTTTAGTTTGCTAACCCTAATTTGGGGCCTTAGGGTGAATCAACAGGTAGTTGGAAAGTAGGCAATATGCTACTAAAGCATGCTGAATTTTGTTTTCTCATCCATGTGGGGAGCAGAACTGTCATAAAAACACATGTTGATGTCTGGATATGCCATAGTTTTTCTAACCATAACCCTAGGTTTAGTTTGCTAACCCTAATTTGGGGCCTTAGGGTGAATCAACAGGTAGTTGTAAAGTAGGCAATATGCTACTAAAGCATGCTGAATCTTGTTTTCTCATCCGTGTGGGGAGCAGAACTGTCATAAAAACACATGTTGATGTCTGGATATGCCATAGTTTTTCTAACCCTAACCCTAGGTTTAGTTTGCGAACCCTAATTTGGGGCCTTAGGGTGAATCAACAGGTAGTTGGAAAGTAGGCAATATGCTGCTAAAGCATGCTGAATTTTGTTTTCTCATCCGTGTGGGGAGCAGAACTGTCATAAAAACACATGTTGATGTCTGGATATGCCATAGTTTTTCTAACCCTAACCATAGGTTTAGTTTGCTAACCCTAATTTGGGGCCTTAGGGTGAATCAACAGGTAGTTGGAAAGTAGGCAATATGCTACTAAAGCATGCTGAATTTTGTTTTCTCATCCGTGTGGGGAGCAGAACTGTCATAAAAACACATGTTGATGTCTGGATATGCCATAGTTTTTCTAACCATAACCCTAGGTTTAGTTTGCGAACCCTAATTTGTGGCCTTAGGGTGAATCAACAGGTAGTTGGAAAGTAGGCAATATGCTGCTAAAGCATGCTGAATTTTGTTTTCTCATCCGTGTGCGGAGCAGAACTGTCATAAAAACACATGTTGATGTCTGCATATGCCATAGTTTTTCTAACCCTAACCCTAGGTTTAGTTTGCTAACCCTAATTTGGGGCCTAAGGGTGAATAAACAGGTAGTTGGAAAGTACGCAATATGTTACTAAAGCATGCTGAATTTTGTTTTCTCATCCGTGTGGGGAGCAGAACTGTCATAAAAACACATGTTGATGTCTGGATATGCCATAGTTTTTCTAACCATAACCCTAGGTTTAGTTTGCTAACCCTAATTTGGGGCCTTAGGGTGAATCAACATGTAGTTGGAAAGTAGGCAATATGCTACTAAAGCATGCTGAATTTTGTTTTCTCATCCGTGTGGGGAGCACAACTGTCATAAAAACACATGTTGATGTCTGGACATGCCATAGTTTTTCTAACCCTAACCCTAGGTTTAGTTTGCTAACCCTAATTTGGGGCCTTAGGGTGAATCAACAGGTAGTTGTAAAGTAGGCAATATGCTACTAAAGCATGCTGAATTTTGTTTTCTCATCCGTGTGGGGAGCAGAACTGTCATAAAAACACATGTTGATGTCTGGATATGCCATAATTTTTCTAACCCTAACCCTAGGTTTAGTTTGCTAACCCTAATTTGGGGCCTTAGGGTGAATCAACAGGTAGTTGGAAAGTAGGCAATATGCTACTAAAGCATGCTGAATTTTGTTTTCTCATCCATGTGGGTAGCAGAACTGTCATAAAAACACATGTTGATGTCTGGATATGCCATAGTTTTTCTAACCATAACCCTAGGTTTAGTTTGCGAACCCTAATTTGTGGCCTTAGGGTGAATCAACAGGTAGTTGGAAAGTAGGCAATATGCTGCTAAAGCATGCTGAATTTTGTTTTCTCATCCGTGTGCGGAGCAGAACTGTCATAAAAACACATGTTGATGTCTGCATATGCCATAGTTTTTCTAACCCTAACCCTAGGTTTAGTTTGCTAACCCTAATTTGGGGCCTAAGGGTGAATAAACAGGTAGTTGGAAAGTACGCAATATGTTACTAAAGCATGCTGAATTTTGTTTTCTCATCCGTGTGGGGAGCAGAACTGTCATAAAAACACATGTTGATGTCTGGATATGCCATAGTTTTTCTAACCCTAACCCTAGGTTTAGTTTGCTAACCCTAATTTGGGGCCTTAGGGTGAATCAACAGGTAGTTGGAAAGTAGGCAATATGCTACTAAAGCATGCTGAATTTTGTTTTCTCATCCGTGTGGGGAGCAGAACTGTCATAAAAACACATGTTGATGTCTGGATATGCCATAGTTTTTCTAACCCTAACCATAGGTTTAGTTTGCTAACCCTAATTTCGGGCCTTAGTGTGAATCAACAGGTAGTTGGAAAGTAAGCAATATGCTACTAAAGCATGCTGAATTTTGTTTTCTCATCCGTGTGGGGAGCAGAACTGTCATAAAAACACATGTTGATGTCTGGATATGCCATAGTTTTTCTAACCCTAACCCTAGGTTTAGTTTGCTAACCCTAATTTGGGGTCTTAGGGTGAATCAACAGGTAGTTGGAAAGTACGCAATATGCTACTAAAGCATGCTGAATTTTGTTTTCTCATCCGTGTGCGGAGCAGAACTGTCATAAAAACACATGTTGATGTCTGGATATGCCATAGTTTTTCTAACCCTAACCCTAGGTTTAGATTGCTAACCCTAATTTGGGGCCTTAGGGTAAATCAACAGGTAGTTGGAAAGTAGGCAATATGCTACTAAAGCATGCTGAATTTTGTTTTCTCATACGTGTGGGTAGAGGAACTGTCATAAAAACACATGTTGATGTCTTGATACTGTATGCCATAGTTTTTCTAACCCTAATCCTAGGTTTAGTTTGCTAACCCTAATTTGGGGCCTTAGGGTGAATCAACAGGTAGTTGCAAAGTAGGCAATATCCTACTAAAGCATGCTGAATTTTGTTTTCTCATCCGTGTGGGGAGCAGAACTGTCATAAAAACACATGTTGATGTCTGGATATGCCATAGTTTTTCTAACCATAACCCAGGGTTTAGTTTGCTAACCCTAATTTGGGGCCTTAGGGTGAATCAACAGGTAGTTGGAAAGTAGGCAATATGCTACTAAAGCATGCTGAATTTTGTTTTCTCATCCGTGTGGGGAGCAGAACTGTCATAAAAACACATGTTGATGTCTGGATATGCCATAGTTTTTCTAACCCTAACCCTAGGTTTAGTTTGCTAACCCTAATTTGGGGCCTTAGGGTGAATCAACAGGTAGTTGGAAAGTAGGCAATATGCTACTAAAGCATGCTGAATTTTGTTTTCTCATCCATGTGGGGAGCAGAACTGTCATAAAAACACATGTTGATGTCTGGATATGCCATAGTTTTTCTAACCATAACCCTAGGTTTAGTTTGCTAACCCTAATTTGGGGCCTTAGGGTTAATCAACAGGTAGTTGTAAAGTAGGCAATATGCTACTAAAGCATGCTGAATTTTGTTTTCTCATCCGTGTGGGGAGCAGAACTGTCATAAAAACACATGTTGATGTCTGGATATGCCATAGTTTTTCTAACCCTAACCCTAGGTTTAGTTTGCGAACCCTAATTTGGGGCCTTAGGGTGAATCAACAGGTAGTTGGAAAGTAGGCAATATGCTGCTAAAGCATGCTGAATTTTGTTTTCTCATCCGTGTGGGGAGCAGAACTGTCATAAAAACACATGTTGATGTCTGGATATGCCATAGTTTTTCTAACCCTAACCATAGGTTTAGTTTGCTAACCCTAATTTGGGGCCTTAGGGTGAATCAACAGGTAGTTGGAAAGTAGGCAATATGCTACTAAAGCATGCTGAATTTTGTTTTCTCATCCGTGTGGGGAGCAGAACTGTCATAAAAACACATGTTGATGTCTGGATATGCCATAGTTTTTCTAACCCTAACCCTAGGTTTAGTTTGCTAACCCTAATTTGGGGCCTTAGGCTGAATCAACAGGTAGTTGGAAAGTAGGCAATATGCTACTAAAGCATGCTGAATTTTGTTTTCTCATCCGTGTGGGGAGCAGAACTGTCATTAAAACACATGTTGATGTCTGGATATGCCATAGTTTTTCTAACCATAACCCTAGGTTTAGTTTGCGAACCCTAATTTGTGGCCTTAGGGTGAATCAACAGGTAGTTGGAAAGTAGGCAATATGCTGCTAAAGCATGCTGAATTTTGTTTTCTCATCCGTGTGCGGAGCAGAACTGTCATAAAAACACATGTTGATGTCTGCATATGCCATAGTTTTTCTAACCCTAACCCTAGGTTTAGTTTGCTAACCCTAATTTGGGGCCTAAGGGTGAATAAACAGGTAGTTGGAAAGTACGCAATATGTTACTAAAGCATGCTGAATTTTGTTTTCTCATCCGTGTGGGGAGCAGAACTGTCATAAAAACACATGTTGATGTCTGGATATGCCATAGTTTTTCTAACCCTAACCCTAGGTTTAGTTTGCTAACCCTAATTTGGGGCCTTAGGGTGAATCAACAGGTAGTTGGAAAGTAGGCAATATGCTACTAAAGCATGCTGAATTTTGTTTTCTCATCCGTGTGGGGAGCAGAACTGTCATAAAAACACATGTTGATGTCTGGATATGCCATAGTTTTTCTAACCCTAACCATAGGTTTAGTTTGCTAACCCTAATTTGGGGCCTTAGTGTGAATCAACAGGTAGTTGGAAAGTAAGCAATATGCTACTAAAGCATGCTGAATTTTGTTTTCTCATCCGTGTGGGGAGCAGAACTGTCATAAAAACACATGTTGATGTCTGGATATGCCATAGTTTTTCTAACCCTAACCCTAGGTTTAGTTTGCTAACCCTAATTTGGGGTCTTAGGGTGAATCAACAGGTAGTTGGAAAGTACGCAATATGCTACTAAAGCATGCTGAATTTTGTTTTCTCATCCGTGTGCGGAGCAGAACTGTCATAAAAACACATGTTGATGTCTGGATATGCCATAGTTTTTCTAACCCTAACCCTAGGTTTAGATTGCTAACCCTAATTTGGGGCCTTAGGGTAAATCAACAGGTAGTTGGAAAGTAGGCAATATGCTACTAAAGCATGCTGAATTTTGTTTTCTCATACGTGTGGGTAGAGGAACTGTCATAAAAACACATGTTGATGTCTTGATACTGTATGCCATAGTTTTTCTAACCCTAATCCTAGGTTTAGTTTGCTAACCCTAATTTGGGGCCTTAGGGTGAATCAACAGGTAGTTGCAAAGTAGGCAATATCCTACTAAAGCATGCTGAATTTTGTTTTCTCATCCGTGTGGGGAGCAGAACTGTCATAAAAACACATGTTGATGTCTGGATATGCCATAGTTTTTCTAACCATAACCCAGGGTTTAGTTTGCTAACCCTAATTTGGGGCCTTAGGGTGAATCAACAGGTAGTTGGAAAGTAGGCAATATGCTACTAAAGCATGCTGAATTTTGTTTTCTCATCCGTGTGGGGAGCAGAACTGTCATAAAAACACATGTTGATGTCTGGATATGCCATAGTTTTTCTAACCCTAACCCTAGGTTTAGTTTGCTAACCCTAATTTGGGGCCTTAGGGTGAATCAACAGGTAGTTGGAAAGTAGGCAATATGCTACTAAAGCATGCTGAATTTTGTTTTCTCATCCATGTGGGGAGCAGAACTGTCATAAAAACACATGTTGATGTCTGGATATGCCATAGTTTTTCTAACCATAACCCTAGGTTTAGTTTGCTAACCCTAATTTGGGGCCTTAGGGTGAATCAACAGGTAGTTGTAAAGTAGGCAATATGCTACTAAAGCATGCTGAATTTTGTTTTCTCATCCGTGTGGGGAGCAGAACTGTCATAAAAACACATGTTGATGTCTGGATATGCCATAGTTTTTCTAACCCTAACCCTAGGTTTAGTTTGCGAACCCTAATTTGGGGCCTTAGGGTGAATCAACAGGTAGTTGGAAAGTAGGCAATATGCTGCTAAAGCATGCTGAATTTTGTTTTCTCATCCGTGTGGGGAGCAGAACTGTCATAAAAACACATGTTGATGTCTGGATATGCCATAGTTTTTCTAACCCTAACCATAGGTTTAGTTTGCTAACCCTAATTTGGGGCCTTAGGGTGAATCAACAGGTAGTTGGAAAGTAGGCAATATGCTACTAAAGCATGCTGAATTTTGTTTTCTCATCCGTGTGGGGAGCAGAACTGTCATAAAAACACATGTTGATGTCTGGATATGCCATAGTTTTTCTAACCCTAACCCTAGGTTTAGTTTGCTAACCCTAATTTGGGGCCTTAGGCTGAATCAACAGGTAGTTGGAAAGTAGGCAATATGCTACTAAAGCATGCTGAATTTTGTTTTCTCATCCGTGTGGGGAGCAGAACTGTCATTAAAACACATGTTGATGTCTGGACATGCCATAGTTTTTCTAACCCTAACCCTAGGTTTAGTTTGCTAACCCTAATTTGGGGCCTTAGGGTGAATCAACAGGTAGTTGTAAAGTAGGCAATATGCTACTAAAGCATGCTGAATTTTGTTTTCTCATCCGTGTGGGGAGCAGAACTGTCATAAAAACACATGTTGATGTCTGGATATGCCATAATTTTTCTAACCCTAACCCTAGGTTTAGTTTGCTAACCCTAATTTGGGGCCTTAGGGTGAATCAACAGGTAGTTGGAAAGTAGGCAATATGCTACTAAAGCATGCTGAATTTTGTTTTCTCATCCATGTGGGTAGCAGAACTGTCATAAAAACACATGTTGATGTCTGGATATGCCATAGTTTTTCTAACCATAACCCTAGGTTTAGTTTGCGAACCCTAATTTGTGGCCTTAGGGTGAATCAACAGGTAGTTGGAAAGTAGGCAATATGCTGCTAAAGCATGCTGAATTTTGTTTTCTCATCCGTGTGCGGAGCAGAACTGTCATAAAAACACATGTTGATGTCTGCATATGCCATAGTTTTTCTAACCCTAACCCTAGGTTTAGTTTGCTAACCCTAATTTGGGGCCTAAGGGTGAATAAACAGGTAGTTGGAAAGTACGCAATATGTTACTAAAGCATGCTGAATTTTGTTTTCTCATCCGTGTGGGGAGCAGAACTGTCATAAAAACACATGTTGATGTCTGGATATGCCATAGTTTTTCTAACCCTAACCCTAGGTTTAGTTTGCTAACCCTAATTTGGGGCCTTAGGGTGAATCAACAGGTAGTTGGAAAGTAGGCAATATGCTACTAAAGCATGCTGAATTTTGTTTTCTCATCCGTGTGGGGAGCAGAACTGTCATAAAAACACATGTTGATGTCTGGATATGCCATAGTTTTTCTAACCCTAACCATAGGTTTAGTTTGCTAACCCTAATTTCGGGCCTTAGTGTGAATCAACAGGTAGTTGGAAAGTAAGCAATATGCTACTAAAGCATGCTGAATTTTGTTTTCTCATCCGTGTGGGGAGCAGAACTGTCATAAAAACACATGTTGATGTCTGGATATGCCATAGTTTTTCTAACCCTAACCCTAGGTTTAGTTTGCTAACCCTAATTTGGGGTCTTAGGGTGAATCAACAGGTAGTTGGAAAGTACGCAATATGCTACTAAAGCATGCTGAATTTTGTTTTCTCATCCGTGTGCGGAGCAGAACTGTCATAAAAACACATGTTGATGTCTGGATATGCCATAGTTTTTCTAACCCTAACCCTAGGTTTAGATTGCTAACCCTAATTTGGGGCCTTAGGGTAAATCAACAGGTAGTTGGAAAGTAGGCAATATGCTACTAAAGCATGCTGAATTTTGTTTTCTCATACGTGTGGGTAGAGGAACTGTCATAAAAACACATGTTGATGTCTTGATACTGTATGCCATAGTTTTTCTAACCCTAATCCTAGGTTTAGTTTGCTAACCCTAATTTGGGGCCTTAGGGTGAATCAACAGGTAGTTGCAAAGTAGGCAATATCCTACTAAAGCATGCTGAATTTTGTTTTCTCATCCGTGTGGGGAGCAGAACTGTCATAAAAACACATGTTGATGTCTGGATATGCCATAGTTTTTCTAACCATAACCCAGGGTTTAGTTTGCTAACCCTAATTTGGGGCCTTAGGGTGAATCAACAGGTAGTTGGAAAGTAGGCAATATGCTACTAAAGCATGCTGAATTTTGTTTTCTCATCCGTGTGGGGAGCAGAACTGTCATAAAAACACATGTTGATGTCTGGATATGCCATAGTTTTTCTAACCCTAACCCTAGGTTTAGTTTGCTAACCCTAATTTGGGGCCTTAGGGTGAATCAACAGGTAGTTGGAAAGTAGGCAATATGCTACTAAAGCATGCTGAATTTTGTTTTCTCATCCATGTGGGGAGCAGAACTGTCATAAAAACACATGTTGATGTCTGGATATGCCATAGTTTTTCTAACCATAACCCTAGGTTTAGTTTGCTAACCCTAATTTGGGGCCTTAGGGTGAATCAACAGGTAGTTGTAAAGTAGGCAATATGCTACTAAAGCATGCTGAATTTTGTTTTCTCATCCGTGTGGGGAGCAGAACTGTCATAAAAACACATGTTGATGTCTGGATATGCCATAGTTTTTCTAACCCTAACCCTAGGTTTAGTTTGCGAACCCTAATTTGGGGCCTTAGGGTGAATCAACAGGTAGTTGGAAAGTAGGCAATATGCTGCTAAAGCATGCTGAATTTTGTTTTCTCATCCGTGTGGGGAGCAGAACTGTCATAAAAACACATGTTGATGTCTGGATATGCCATAGTTTTTCTAACCCTAACCATAGGTTTAGTTTGCTAACCCTAATTTGGGGCCTTAGGGTGAATCAACAGGTAGTTGGAAAGTAGGCAATATGCTACTAAAGCATGCTGAATTTTGTTTTCTCATCCGTGTGGGGAGCAGAACTGTCATAAAAACACATGTTGATGTCTGGATATGCCATAGTTTTTCTAACCCTAACCCTAGGTTTAGTTTGCTAACCCTAATTTGGGGCCTTAGGCTGAATCAACAGGTAGTTGGAAAGTAGGCAATATGCTACTAAAGCATGCTGAATTTTGTTTTCTCATCCGTGTGGGGAGCAGAACTGTCATTAAAACACATGTTGATGTCTGGATATGCCATAGTTTTTCTAACCATAACCCTAGGTTTAGTTTGCGAACCCTAATTTGTGGCCTTAGGGTGAATCAACAGGTAGTTGGAAAGTAGGCAATATGCTGCTAAAGCATGCTGAATTTTGTTTTCTCATCCGTGTGCGGAGCAGAACTGTCATAAAAACACATGTTGATGTCTGCATATGCCATAGTTTTTCTAACCCTAACCCTAGGTTTAGTTTGCTAACCCTAATTTGGGGCCTAAGGGTGAATAAACAGGTAGTTGGAAAGTACGCAATATGTTACTAAAGCATGCTGAATTTTGTTTTCTCATCCGTGTGGGGAGCAGAACTGTCATAAAAACACATGTTGATGTCTGGATATGCCATAGTTTTTCTAACCCTAACCCTAGGTTTAGTTTGCTAACCCTAATTTGGGGCCTTAGGGTGAATCAACAGGTAGTTGGAAAGTAGGCAATATGCTACTAAAGCATGCTGAATTTTGTTTTCTCATCCGTGTGGGGAGCAGAACTGTCATAAAAACACATGTTGATGTCTGGATATGCCATAGTTTTTCTAACCCTAACCATAGGTTTAGTTTGCTAACCCTAATTTGGGGCCTTAGTGTGAATCAACAGGTAGTTGGAAAGTAAGCAATATGCTACTAAAGCATGCTGAATTTTGTTTTCTCATCCGTGTGGGGAGCAGAACTGTCATAAAAACACATGTTGATGTCTGGATATGCCATAGTTTTTCTAACCCTAACCCTAGGTTTAGTTTGCTAACCCTAATTTGGGGTCTTAGGGTGAATCAACAGGTAGTTGGAAAGTACGCAATATGCTACTAAAGCATGCTGAATTTTGTTTTCTCATCCGTGTGCGGAGCAGAACTGTCATAAAAACACATGTTGATGTCTGGATATGCCATAGTTTTTCTAACCCTAACCCTAGGTTTAGATTGCTAACCCTAATTTGGGGCCTTAGGGTAAATCAACAGGTAGTTGGAAAGTAGGCAATATGCTACTAAAGCATGCTGAATTTTGTTTTCTCATACGTGTGGGTAGAGGAACTGTCATAAAAACACATGTTGATGTCTTGATACTGTATGCCATAGTTTTTCTAACCCTAATCCTAGGTTTAGTTTGCTAACCCTAATTTGGGGCCTTAGGGTGAATCAACAGGTAGTTGCAAAGTAGGCAATATCCTACTAAAGCATGCTGAATTTTGTTTTCTCATCCGTGTGGGGAGCAGAACTGTCATAAAAACACATGTTGATGTCTGGATATGCCATAGTTTTTCTAACCATAACCCAGGGTTTAGTTTGCTAACCCTAATTTGGGGCCTTAGGGTGAATCAACAGGTAGTTGGAAAGTAGGCAATATGCTACTAAAGCATGCTGAATTTTGTTTTCTCATCCGTGTGGGGAGCAGAACTGTCATAAAAACACATGTTGATGTCTGGATATGCCATAGTTTTTCTAACCCTAACCCTAGGTTTAGTTTGCTAACCCTAATTTGGGGCCTTAGGGTGAATCAACAGGTAGTTGGAAAGTAGGCAATATGCTACTAAAGCATGCTGAATTTTGTTTTCTCATCCATGTGGGGAGCAGAACTGTCATAAAAACACATGTTGATGTCTGGATATGCCATAGTTTTTCTAACCATAACCCTAGGTTTAGTTTGCTAACCCTAATTTGGGGCCTTAGGGTGAATCAACAGGTAGTTGTAAAGTAGGCAATATGCTACTAAAGCATGCTGAATTTTGTTTTCTCATCCGTGTGGGGAGCAGAACTGTCATAAAAACACATGTTGATGTCTGGATATGCCATAGTTTTTCTAACCCTAACCCTAGGTTTAGTTTGCGAACCCTAATTTGGGGCCTTAGGGTGAATCAACAGGTAGTTGGAAAGTAGGCAATATGCTGCTAAAGCATGCTGAATTTTGTTTTCTCATCCGTGTGGGGAGCAGAACTGTCATAAAAACACATGTTGATGTCTGGATATGCCATAGTTTTTCTAACCCTAACCATAGGTTTAGTTTGCTAACCCTAATTTGGGGCCTTAGGGTGAATCAACAGGTAGTTGGAAAGTAGGCAATATGCTACTAAAGCATGCTGAATTTTGTTTTCTCATCCGTGTGGGGAGCAGAACTGTCATAAAAACACATGTTGATGTCTGGATATGCCATAGTTTTTCTAACCCTAACCCTAGGTTTAGTTTGCTAACCCTAATTTGGGGCCTTAGGCTGAATCAACAGGTAGTTGGAAAGTAGGCAATATGCTACTAAAGCATGCTGAATTTTGTTTTCTCATCCGTGTGGGGAGCAGAACTGTCATAAAAACACATGTTGATGTCTGGATATGCCATAGTTTTTCTAACCCTAACCCTAGGTTTAGTTTGCTAACCCTAATTTGGGGCCTTAGGGTGAATCAACAGGTAGTTGGAAAGTAGGCAATATGCTACTAAAGCATGCTGAATTTTGTTTTCTCATCTGTGTGTGGAGCAGAACTGTCATAAAAACACATGTTGATGTCTTGATATGCCATAGTTTTTCTAACCCTAACCCTAGGTTTAGTTTGCTAACCCTAATTTGGGGCCTTAGGGTGAATCAACAGGTAGTTGTAAAGTAGGCAATATGCTACTAAAGCATGCTGAATTTTGTTTTCTCATCCGTGTGGGGAGCAGAACTGTCATAAAAACACATGTTGATGTCTGGATATGCCATAGTTTTTCTAACCCTAACCCTAGGTTTAGTTTGCTAACCCTAATTTGGGGCCTTACGGTGAATCAACAGGTAGTTGGAAAGTAGGCAATATGCTACTAAAGCATGCTGAATTTTGTTTTCTCATCCGTGTGGGGAGCAGAACTGTCATAAAAACACATGTTGATGTCTGGATATGCCATAGTTTTTCTAACCCTAACCCTAGGTTTAGTTTGCTAACCCTAATTTGGGGCCTTAGGGTGAATCAACAGGTAGTTGTAAAGTAGGCAATATGCTACTAAAGCATGCTGAATTTTGTTTTCTCATCCGTGTGGGGAGCAGAACTGTCATAAAAACACATGTTGATGTCTGGATATGCCATAGTTTTTCTAACCCTAACCCTAGGTTTAGTTTGCTAACCCTAATTTGGGACCTTAGGGTGAATCAACAGGTAGTTGGAAAGTAGGCAATATGCTACTAAAGCATGCTGAATTTTGTTTTCTCATCCGTGTGGGGAGCAGAACTGTCATAAAAACACATGTTGATGTCTTGATATGCCATAGTTTTTCTAACCCTAATCCTAGGTTTAGTTTGCTAACCCTAATTTGGGGCCTTAGGGTGAATCAACAGGTAGTTGAAAAGTAGGCAATATGCTACTAAAGCATGCTGAATTTTGTTTTCTCATCCGTGTGGGGAGCAGAACTGTCATAAAAACACATGTTGATGTCTGGATATGCCATAGTTTTTCTAACCCTAACCCTAGGTTTAGTTTGCTAACCCTAATTTGGGGCCTTAGGGTGAATCAACAGGTAGTTGGAAAGTAGGCAATATGCTACTAAAGCATGCTGAATTTTGTTTTCTCATCCGTGTGGGGAGCAGAACTGTCATAAAAACACATGTTGATGTCTGGATATGCCATAGTTTTTCTAACCCTAACCCTAGGTTTAGTTTGCTAACCCTAATTTGGGGCCTTAGGGTGAATCAACAGGTAGTTGTAAAGTAGGCAATATGCTACTAAAGCATGCTGAATTTTGTTTTCTCATCCGTGTGGGGAGCAGAACTGTCATAAAAACACATGTTGATGTCTGGATATGCCATAGTTTTTCTAACCCTAACCCTAGGTTTAGTTTGCTAACCCTAATTTGGGGCCTTAGGGTGAATCAACAGGTAGTTGTAAAGTAGGCAATATGCTACTAAAGCATGCTGAATTTTGTTTTCTCATCCGTGTGGGGAGCAGAACTGTCATAAAAACACATGTTGATGTCTGGATATGCCATAGTTTTTCTAACCCTAACCCTAGGTTTAGTTTGCTAACCCTAATTTGGGGCCTTAGGGTGAATCAACAGGTAGTTGGAAAGTAGGCAATATGCTACTAAAGCATGCTGAATTTTGTTTTCTCATCCGTGTGGGGAGCAGAACTGTCATTAAAACACATGTTGATGTCTGGATATGCCATAGTTTTTCTAACCATAACCCTAGGTTTAGTTTGCTAACCCTAATTTGGGGCCTTAGGGTGAATCAACAGGTAGTTGGAAAGTAGGCAATATGCTACTAAAGCATGAAGAATTTTGTTTTCTCATCCGTGTGGGGAGCAGAACTGTCATAAAAACACATGTTGATGTCTGGATATGCCATAGTTTTTCTAACCCTAACCCTAGGTTTAGTTTGCTAACCCTAATTTGGGGCCTTAGGGTGAATCAACAGGTAGTTGTAAAGTAGGCAATATGCTACTAAAGCATGCTGAATTTTGTTTTCTCATCCGTGTGGGGAGCAGAACTGTCATAAAAACACATGTTGATGTCTTGATATGCCATAGTTTTTCTAACCCTAACCTTAGGTTTAGTTTGCTAACCCTAATTTGGGGCCTTAGGGTGAATCAACAGGTAGTTGGAAAGTAGGCAATATGCTACTAAAGCATGCTGAATTTTGTTTTCTTATCCGTGTGGGGAGCAGAACTGTCATAAAAACACATGTTGATCTCTGGATATGCCATAGTTTTTCTAACCCTAACCCTAGGTTTAGTTTGCTAACCCTAATTTGGGGCCTTAGGGTGAATCAACAGGTAGTTGGAAAGTAGGCAATATGCTACTAAAGCATGCTGAATTTTGTTTTCTCATCCGTGTGGGGAGCAGAACTGTCATTAAAACACATGTTGATGTCTGGATATGCCATAGTTTTTCTAACCCTAACCCTAGGTTTAGTTTGCTAACCCTAATTTGGGGCCTTAGGGTGAATCAACAGGTAGTTGGAAAGTAGGCAATATGCTACTAAAGCATGCTGAATTTTGTTTTCTCATCCGTGTGGGGAGCAGAACTGTCATAAAAACACATGTTGATGTCTGGATATGCCATAGTTTTTCTAACCCTAACCCTAGGTTTAGTTTGCTAACCCTAATTTGGGACCTTAGGGTGAATCAACAGGTAGTTGGAAAGTAGGCAATATGCTACTAAAGCATGCTGAATTTTGTTTTCTCATCCGTGTGGGGAGCAGAACTGTCATAAAAACACATGTTGATGTCTGGATATGCCATAGTTTTTCTAACCCTAACCCTAGGTTTAGTTTGCTAACCCTAATTTGGGGCCTTAGGGTGAATCAACTGGTAGTTGTAAAGTAGGCAATATGCTACTAAAGCATGAAGAATTTTGTTTTCTCATCCGTGTGGGGAGCAGAACTGTCATAAAAACACATGTTGATGTCTGGATATGCCATAGTTTTTCTAACCCTAACCCTAGGTTTAGTTTGCTAACCCTAATTTGGGACCTTAGGGTGAATCAACAGGTAGTTGGAAAGTAGGCAATATGCTACTAAAGCATGCTGAATTTTGTTTTCTCATCCGTGTGGGGAGCAGAACTGTCATAAAAACACATGTTGATGTCTGGATATGCCATAGTTTTTCTAACCCTAACCCTAGGTTTAGTTTGCTAACCCTAATTTGGGGCCTTAGGGTGAATCAACAGGTAGTTGTAAAGTAGGCAATATGCTACTAAAGCATGCTGAATTTTGTTTTCTCATCCGTGTGGGGAGCAGAACTGTCATAAAAACACATGTTGATGTCTGGATATGCCATAGTTTTTCTAACCCTAACCCTAGGTTTAGTTTGCTAACCCTAATTTGGGGCCTTAGGGTGAATCAACAGGTAGTTGTAAAGTAGGCAATATGCTACTAAAGCATGCTGAATTTTGTTTTCTCATCCGTGTGGGGAGCAGAACTGTCATAAAAACACATGTTGATGTCTGGATATGCCATAGTTTTTCTAACCCTAACCCTAGGTTTAGTTTGCTAACCCTAATTTGGGACCTTAGGGTGAATCAACAGGTAGTTGGAAAGTAGGCAATATGCTACTAAAGCATGCTGAATTTTGTTTTCTCATCCGTGTGGGGAGCAGAACTGTCATAAAAACACATGTTGATGTCTGGATATGCCATAGTTTTTCTAACCCTAACCCTAGGTTTAGTTTGCTAACCCTAATTTGGGGCCTTAGGGTGAATCAACAGGTAGTTGTAAAGTAGGCAATATGCTACTAAAGCATGCTGAATTTTGTTTTCTCATCCGTGTGGGGAGCAGAACTGTCATAAAAACACATGTTGATGTCTTGATATGCCATAGTTTTTCTAACCATAACCCTAGGTTTAGTTTGCTAACCCTAATTTGGGGCCTTAGGGTGAATCAACAGGTAGTTGAAAAGTAGGCAATATGCTACTAAAGCATGCTGAATTTTGTTTTCTCATCCGTGTGGGGAGCAGAACTGTCATAAAAACACATGTTGATGTCTGGATATGCCATAGTTTTTCTAACCCTAACCCTAGGTTTAGTTTACTAACCCTAATTTGGGGCCTTAGGGTGAATCAACAGGTAGTTGGAAAGTAGGCAATATGCTACTAAAGCATGCTGAATTTTGTTTTCTCATCCGTGTGGGGAGCAGAACTGTCATAAAAACACATGTTGATGTCTGGATATGCCATAGTTTTTCTAACCCTAACCCTAGGTTTAGTTTGCTAACCCTAATTTGGGGCCTTAGGGTGAATCAACAGGTAGTTGTAAAGTAGGCAATATGCTACTAAAGCATGCTGAATTTTGTTTTCTCATCCGTGTGGGGAGCAGAACTGTCATAAAAACACATGTTGATGTCTGGATATGCCATAGTTTTTCTAACCCTAACCCTAGGTTTAGTTTGCTAACCCTAATTTGGGGCCTTAGGGTGAATCAACAGGTAGTTGTAAAGTAGGCAATATGCTACTAAAGCATGCTGAATTTTGTTTTCTCATCCGTGTGGGGAGCAGAACTGTCATAAAAACACATGTTGATGTCTTGATATGCCATAGTTTTTCTAACCCTAACCCTAGGTTTAGTTTGCTAACCCTAATTTGGGGCCTTAGGGTGAATCAACAGGTAGTTGGAAAGTAGGCAATATGCTACTAAAGCATGCTGAATTTTGTTTTCTTATCCGTGTGGGGAGCAGAACTGTCATAAAAACACATGTTGATGTCTGGATATGCCATAGTTTTTCTAACCCTAACCCTAGGTTTAGTTTGCTAACCCTAATTTGGGGCCTTAGGGTGAATCAACAGGTAGTTGGAAAGTAGGCAATATGCTACTAAAGCATGCTGAATTTTGTTTTCTCATCCGTGTGGGGAGCAGAACTGTCATTAAAACACATGTTGATGTCTGGATATGCCATAGTTTTTCTAACCCTAACCCTAGGTTTAGTTTGCTAACCCTAATTTGGGGCCTTAGGGTGAATCAACAGGTAGTTGGAAAGTAGGCAATATGCTACTAAAGCATGCTGAATTTTGTTTTCTCATCTGTGTGTGGAGCAGAACTGTCATAAAAACACATGTTGATGTCTTGATATGCCATAGTTTTTCTAACCCTAACCCTAGGTTTAGTTTGCTAACCCTAATTTGGGGCCTTAGGGTGAATCAACAGGTAGTTGTAAAGTAGGCAATATGCTACTAAAGCATGCTGAATTTTGTTTTCTCATCCGTGTGGGGAGCAGAACTGTCATAAAAACACATGTTGATGTCTGGATATGCCATAGTTTTTCTAACCCTAACCCTAGGTTTAGTTTGCTAACCCTAATTTGGGGCCTTACGGTGAATCAACAGGTAGTTGGAAAGTAGGCAATATGCTACTAAAGCATGCTGAATTTTGTTTTCTCATCCGTGTGGGGAGCAGAACTGTCATAAAAACACATGTTGATGTCTGGATATGCCATAGTTTTTCTAACCCTAACCCTAGGTTTAGTTTGCTAACCCTAATTTGGGGCCTTAGGGTGAATCAACAGGTAGTTGTAAAGTAGGCAATATGCTACTAAAGCATGCTGAATTTTGTTTTCTCATCCGTGTGGGGAGCAGAACTGTCATAAAAACACATGTTGATGTCTGGATATGCCATAGTTTTTCTAACCCTAACCCTAGGTTTAGTTTGCTAACCCTAATTTGGGACCTTAGGGTGAATCAACAGGTAGTTGGAAAGTAGGCAATATGCTACTAAAGCATGCTGAATTTTGTTTTCTCATCCGTGTGGGGAGCAGAACTGTCATAAAAACACATGTTGATGTCTTGATATGCCATAGTTTTTCTAACCCTAATCCTAGGTTTAGTTTGCTAACCCTAATTTGGGGCCTTAGGGTGAATCAACAGGTAGTTGAAAAGTAGGCAATATGCTACTAAAGCATGCTGAATTTTGTTTTCTCATCCGTGTGGGGAGCAGAACTGTCATAAAAACACATGTTGATGTCTGGATATGCCATAGTTTTTCTAACCCTAACCCTAGGTTTAGTTTGCTAACCCTAATTTGGGGCCTTAGGGTGAATCAACAGGTAGTTGGAAAGTAGGCAATATGCTACTAAAGCATGCTGAATTTTGTTTTCTCATCCGTGTGGGGAGCAGAACTGTCATAAAAACACATGTTGATGTCTGGATATGCCATAGTTTTTCTAACCCTAACCCTAGGTTTAGTTTGCTAACCCTAATTTGGGGCCTTAGGGTGAATCAACAGGTAGTTGTAAAGTAGGCAATATGCTACTAAAGCATGCTGAATTTTGTTTTCTCATCCGTGTGGGGAGCAGAACTGTCATAAAAACACATGTTGATGTCTGGATATGCCATAGTTTTTCTAACCCTAACCCTAGGTTTAGTTTGCTAACCCTAATTTGGGGCCTTAGGGTGAATCAACAGGTAGTTGTAAAGTAGGCAATATGCTACTAAAGCATGCTGAATTTTGTTTTCTCATCCGTGTGGGGAGCAGAACTGTCATAAAAACACATGTTGATGTCTGGATATGCCATAGTTTTTCTAACCCTAACCCTAGGTTTAGTTTGCTAACCCTAATTTGGGGCCTTAGGGTGAATCAACAGGTAGTTGGAAAGTAGGCAATATGCTACTAAAGCATGCTGAATTTTGTTTTCTCATCCGTGTGGGGAGCAGAACTGTCATAAAAACACATGTTGATGTCTGGATATGCCATAGTTTTTCTAACCCTAACCCTAGGTTTAGTTTGCTAACCCTAATTTGGGACCTTAGGGTGAATCAACAGGTAGTTGGAAAGTAGGCAATATGCTACTAAAGCATGCTGAATTTTGTTTTCTCATCCGTGTGGGGAGCAGAACTGTCATAAAAACACATGTTGATGTCTGGATATGCCATAGTTTTTCTAACCCTAACCCTAGGTTTAGTTTGCTAACCCTAATTTGGGGCCTTAGGGTGAATCAACAGGTAGTTGGAAAGTAGGCAATATGCTACTAAAGCATGCTGAATTTTGTTTTCTCATCTGTGTGTGGAGCAGAACTGTCATAAAAACACATGTTGATGTCTTGATATGCCATAGTTTTTCTAACCCTAACCCTAGGTTTAGTTTGCTAACCCTAATTTGGGGCCTTAGGGTGAATCAACAGGTAGTTGTAAAGTAGGCAATATGCTACTAAAGCATGCTGAATTTTGTTTTCTCATCCGTGTGGGGAGCAGAACTGTCATAAAAACACATGTTGATGTCTGGATATGCCATAGTTTTTCTAACCCTAACCCTAGGTTTAGTTTGCTAACCCTAATTTGGGGCCTTACGGTGAATCAACAGGTAGTTGGAAAGTAGGCAATATGCTACTAAAGCATGCTGAATTTTGTTTTCTCATCCGTGTGGGGAGCAGAACTGTCATAAAAACACATGTTGATGTCTGGATATGCCATAGTTTTTCTAACCCTAACCCTAGGTTTAGTTTGCTAACCCTAATTTGGGGCCTTAGGGTGAATCAACAGGTAGTTGTAAAGTAGGCAATATGCTACTAAAGCATGCTGAATTTTGTTTTCTCATCCGTGTGGGGAGCAGAACTGTCATAAAAACACATGTTGATGTCTGGATATGCCATAGTTTTTCTAACCCTAACCCTAGGTTTAGTTTGCTAACCCTAATTTGGGACCTTAGGGTGAATCAACAGGTAGTTGGAAAGTAGGCAATATGCTACTAAAGCATGCTGAATTTTGTTTTCTCATCCGTGTGGGGAGCAGAACTGTCATAAAAACACATGTTGATGTCTTGATATGCCATAGTTTTTCTAACCCTAATCCTAGGTTTAGTTTGCTAACCCTAATTTGGGGCCTTAGGGTGAATCAACAGGTAGTTGAAAAGTAGGCAATATGCTACTAAAGCATGCTGAATTTTGTTTTCTCATCCGTGTGGGGAGCAGAACTGTCATAAAAACACATGTTGATGTCTGGATATGCCATAGTTTTTCTAACCCTAACCCTAGGTTTAGTTTGCGAACCCTAATTTGGGGCCTTAGGGTGAATCAACAGGTAGTTGGAAAGTAGGCAATATGCTGCTAAAGCATGCTGAATTTTGTTTTCTCATCCGTGTGGGGAGCAGAACTGTCATAAAAACACATGTTGATGTCTGGATATGCCATAGTTTTTCTAACCCTAACCATAGGTTTAGTTTGCTAACCCTAATTTGGGGCCTTAGGGTGAATCAACAGGTAGTTGGAAAGTAGGCAATATGCTACTAAAGCATGCTGAATTTTGTTTTCTCATCCGTGTGGGGAGCAGAACTGTCATAAAAACACATGTTGATGTCTGGATATGCCATAGTTTTTCTAACCCTAACCCTAGGTTTAGTTTGCTAACCCTAATTTGGGGCCTTAGGCTGAATCAACAGGTAGTTGGAAAGTAGGCAATATGCTACTAAAGCATGCTGAATTTTGTTTTCTCATCCGTGTGGGGAGCAGAACTGTCATAAAAACACATGTTGATGTCTGGATATGCCATAGTTTTTCTAACCCTAACCCTAGGTTTAGTTTGCTAACCCTAATTTGGGGCCTTAGGGTGAATCAACAGGTAGTTGTAAAGTAGGCAATATGCTACTAAAGCATGCTGAATTTTGTTTTCTCATCCGTGTGGGGAGCAGAACTGTCATAAAAACACATGTTGATGTCTGGATATGCCATAGTTTTTCTAACCCTAACCCTAGGTTTAGTTTGCTAACCCTAATTTGGGGCCTTAGGGTGAATCAACAGGTAGTTGGAAAGTAGGCAATATGCTACTAAAGCATGCTGAATTTTGTTTTCTCATCCGTGTGGGGAGCAGAACTGTCATTAAAACACATGTTGATGTCTGGATATGCCATAGTTTTTCTAACCATAACCCTAGGTTTAGTTTGCTAACCCTAATTTGGGGCCTTAGGGTGAATCAACAGGTAGTTGGAAAGTAGGCAATATGCTACTAAAGCATGCTGAATTTTGTTTTCTCATCCGTGTGGGGAGCAGAACTGTCATAAAAACACATGTTGATGTCTGGATATGCCATAGTTTTTCTAACCCTAACCCTAGGTTTAGTTTGCTAACCCTAATTTGGGGCCTTAGGGTGAATCAACAGGTAGTTGTAAAGTAGGCAATATGCTACTAAAGCATGCTGAATTTTGTTTTCTCATCCGTGTGGGGAGCAGAACTGTCATAAAAACACATGTTGATGTCTTGATATGCCATAGTTTTTCTAACCCTAACCCTAGGTTTAGTTTGCTAACCCTAATTTGGGGCCTTAGGGTGAATCAACAGGTAGTTGGAAAGTAGGCAATATGCTACTAAAGCATGCTGAATTTTGTTTTCTTATCCGTGTGGGGAGCAGAACTGTCATAAAAACACATGTTGATGTCTGGATATGCCATAGTTTTTCTAACCCTAACCCTAGGTTTAGTTTGCTAACCCTAATTTGGGGCCTTAGGGTGAATCAACAGGTAGTTGGAAAGTAGGCAATATGCTACTAAAGCATGCTGAATTTTGTTTTCTCATCCGTGTGGGGAGCAGAACTGTCATTAAAACACATGTTGATGTCTGGATATGCCATAGTTTTTCTAACCCTAACCCTAGGTTTAGTTTGCTAACCCTAATTTGGGGCCTTAGGGTGAATCAACAGGTAGTTGGAAAGTAGGCAATATGCTACTAAAGCATGCTGAATTTTGTTTTCTCATCTGTGTGTGGAGCAGAACTGTCATAAAAACACATGTTGATGTCTTGATATGCCATAGTTTTTCTAACCCTAACCCTAGGTTTAGTTTGCTAACCCTAATTTGGGGCCTTAGGGTGAATCAACAGGTAGTTGTAAAGTAGGCAATATGCTACTAAAGCATGCTGAATTTTGTTTTCTCATCCGTGTGGGGAGCAGAACTGTCATAAAAACACATGTTGATGTCTGGATATGCCATAGTTTTTCTAACCCTAACCCTAGGTTTAGTTTGCTAACCCTAATTTGGGACCTTAGGGTGAATCAACAGGTAGTTGGAAAGTAGGCAATATGCTACTAAAGCATGCTGAATTTTGTTTTCTCATCCGTGTGGGGAGCAGAACTGTCATAAAAACACATGTTGATGTCTGGATATGCCATAGTTTTTCTAACCCTAACCCTAGGTTTAGTTTGCTAACCCTAATTTGGGGCCTTAGGGTGAATCAACAGGTAGTTGTAAAGTAGGCAATATGCTACTAAAGCATGCTGAATTTTGTTTTCTCATCCGTGTGGGGAGCAGAACTGTCATAAAAACACATGTTGATGTCTGGATATGCCATAGTTTTTCTAACCCTAACCCTAGGTTTAGTTTGCTAACCCTAATTTGGGGCCTTAGGGTGAATCAACAGGTAGTTGTAAAGTAGGCAATATGCTACTAAAGCATGCTGAATTTTGTTTTCTCATCCGTGTGGGGAGCAGAACTGTCATAAAAACACATGTTGATGTCTGGATATGCCATAGTTTTTCTAACCCTAACCCTAGGTTTAGTTTGCTAACCCTAATTTGGGGCCTTAGGGTGAATCAACAGGTAGTTGGAAAGTAGGCAATATGCTACTAAAGCATGCTGAATTTTGTTTTCTCATCCGTGTGGGGAGCAGAACTGTCATAAAAACACATGTTGATGTCTGGATATGCCATAGTTTTTCTACCCCTAACCCTAGGTTTAGTTTGCTAACCCTAATTTGGGGCCTTAGGGTGAATCAACAGGTAGTTGGAAAGTAGGCAATATGCTACTAAAGCATGCTGAATTTTGTTTTCTCATCCGTGTGGGGAGCAGGACTGTCATAAAAACACATGTTGATGTCTGGATATGCCATAGTTTTTCTAACCCTAACCCTAGGTTTAGTTTGCTAACCCTAATTTGGGGCCTTAGGGTGAATCAACAGGTAGTTGGAAAGTAGGCAATATGCTACTAAAGCATGCTGAATTTTGTTTTCTCATCCGTGTGGGGAGCAGAACTGTCATAAAAACACATGTTGATGTCTTGATATGCCATAGTTTTTCTAACCCTAACCCTAGGTTTAGTTTGCTAACCCTAATTTGGGGCCTTAGGGTGAATCAACAGGTAGTTGGAAAGTAGGCAATATGCTACTAAAGCATGCTGAATTTTGTTTTCTCATCCGTGTGGGGAGCAGAACTGTCATAAAAACACATGTTGATGTCTGGATATGCCATAATTTTTCTAACCATAACCCTAGGTTTAGTTTGCTAACCCTAATTTGGGGCCTTAGGGTGAATCAACAGGTAGTTGGAAAGTAGGCAATATGCTACTAAAGCATGCTGAATTTTGTTTTCTCATCCGTGTGGGGAGCAGAACTGTCATAAAAACACATGTTGATGTCTGGATATGCCATAGTTTTTCTAACCCTAACCCTAGGTTTAGTTTGCTAACCCTAATTTGGGGCCTTAGGGTGAATCAACAGGTAGTTGGAAAGTAGGCAATATGCTACTAAAGCATGCTGAATTTTGTTTTCTCATCCGTGTGGGGAGCAGAACTGTCATAAAAACACATGTTGATGTCTGGATATGCCATAGTTTTTCTAACCCTAACCCTAGGTTTAGTTTGCTAACCCTAATTTGGGGCCTTAGGGTGAATCAACAGGTAGTTGGAAAGTAGGCAATATGCTACTAAAGCATGCTGAATTTTGTTTTCTCATCCGTGTGGGGAGCAGAACTGTCATAAAAACACATGTTGATGTCTGGATATGCCATAGTTTTTCTAACCCTAACCCTAGGTTTAGTTTGCGAACCCTAATTTGTGGCCTTAGGGTGAATCAACAGGTAGTTGGAAAGTAGGCAATATGCTACTAAAGCATGCTGAATTTTGTTTTCTCATCCGTGTGGGGAGCAGAACTGTCATAAAAACACATGTTGATGTCTGGATATGCCATAGTTTTTCTAACCCTAACCATAGGTTTAGTTTGCTAACCCTAATTTGGGGCCTTAGGGTGAATCAACAGGTAGTTGGAAAGTAGGCAATATGCTACTAAAGCATGCTGAATTTTGTTTTCTCATCCGTGTGGGGAGCAGAACTGTCATAAAAACACATGTTGATGTCTGGATATGCCATAGTTTTTCTAACCCTATCCCTAGGTTTAGTTTGCGAACCCTAATTTGGGGCCTTAGGGTGAATCAACAGGTAGTTGGAAAGTAGGCAATATGCTGCTAAAGCATGCTGAATTTTGTTTTCTCATCCGTGTGGGGAGCAGAACTGTCATAAAAACACATGTTGATGTCTGGATATGCCATAGTTTTTCTAACCCTAACCATAGGTTTAGTTTGCTAACCCTAATTTGGGGCCTTAGGGTGAATCAACAGGTAGTTGGAAAGTAGGCAATATGCTACTAAAGCATGCTGAATTTTGTTTTCTCATCCGTGTGGGGAGCAGAACTGTCATAAAAACACATGTTGATGTCTGGATATGCCATAGTTTTTCTAACCCTAACCCTAGGTTTAGTTTGCTAACCCTAATTTGGGGCCTTAGGGTGAATCAACAGGTAGTTGGAAAGTAGGCAATATGCTACTAAAGCATGCTGAATTTTGTTTTCTCATCCGTGTGGGGAGCAGAACTGTCATAAAAACACATGTTGATGTCAGGATATGCCATAGTTTTTCTAACCATAACCCTAGGTTTAGTTTGCTAACCCTAATTTGGGGCCTTAGGGTGAATCAACAGGTAGTTGGAAAGTAGGCAATATGCTACTAAAGCATGCTGAATTTTGTTTTCTCATCCGTGTGGGGAGCAGAACTGTCATAAAAACACATGTTGATGTCAGGATATGCCATAGTTTTTCTAACCATAACCATAGGTTTAGTTTGCTAACCCTAATTTGGGGCCTTAGGGTGAATCAACAGGTAGTTGGAAAGTAGGCAATATGCTACTAAAGCATGCTGAATTTTGTTTTCTCATCCGTGTGGGGAGCAGAACTGTCATAAAAACACATATTGATGTCTGGATATGCCATAGTTTTTCTAACCCTAACCCTAGGTTTAGTTTGCGAACCCTAATTTGTGGCCTTAGGGTGAATCAACAGGTAGTTGGAAAGTAGGCAATATGCTGCTAAAGCATGCTGAATTTTGTTTTCTCATCCGTGTGGGGAGCAGAACTGTCATAAAAACACATGTTGATGTCTGGATATGCCATAGTTTTTCTAACCCTAACCCTAGGTTTAGTTTGCTAACCCTAATTTGGGGCCTTAGGGTGAATCAACAGGTAGTTGTAAAGTAGGCAATATGCTACTAAAGCATGCTGAATTTTGTTTTCTCATCCGTGTGGGGAGCAGAACTGTCATAAAAACACATGTTGATGTCTGGATATGCCATAGTTTTTCTAACCCTAACCCTAGGTTTAGTTTGCTAACCCTAATTTGGGGCCTTAGGGTGAATCAACAGGTAGTTGGAAAGTAGGCAATATGCTACTAAAGCATGCTGAATTTTGTTTTCTCATCCGTGTGGGGAGCAGAACTGTCATAAAAACACATGTTGATGTCTGGATATGCCATAGTTTTTCTACCCCTAACCCTAGGTTTAGTTTGCTAACCCTAATTTGGGGCCTTAGAGTGAATCAACAGGTAGTTGGAAAGTAGGCAATATGCTACTAAAGCATGCTGAATTTTGTTTTCTCATCCGTGTGGGGAGCAGGACTGTCATAAAAACACATGTTGATGTCTGGATATGCCATAGTTTTTCTAACCCTAACCCTAGGTTTAGTTTGCTAACCCTAATTTGGGGCCTTAGGGTGAATCAACAGGTAGTTGGAAAGTAGGCAATATGCTACTAAAGCATGCTGAATTTTGTTTTCTCATCCGTGTGGGGAGCAGAACTGTCATAAAAACACATGTTGATGTCTTGATATGCCATAGTTTTTCTAACCCTAACCCTAGGTTTAGTTTGCTAACCCTAATTTGGGGCCTTAGGGTGAATCAACAGGTAGTTGGAAAGTAGGCAATATGCTACTAAAGCATGCTGAATTTTGTTTTCTCATCCGTGTGGGGAGCAGAACTGTCATAAAAACACATGTTGATGTCTGGATATGCCATAATTTTTCTAACCATAACCCTAGTTTTAGTTTGCTAACCCTAATTTGGGGCCTTAGGGTGAATCAACAGGTAGTTGGAAAGTAGGCAATATGCTACTAAAGCATGCTGAATTTTGTTTTCTCATCCGTGTGGGGAGCAGAACTGTCATAAAAACACATGTTGATGTCTGGATATGCCATAGTTTTTCTAACCCTAACCCTAGGTTTAGTTTGCTAACCCTAATTTGGGGCCTTAGGGTGAATCAACAGGTAGTTGGAAAGTAGGCAATATGCTACTAAAGCATGCTGAATTTTGTTTTCTCATCCGTGTGGGGAGCAGAACTGTCATAAAAACACATGTTGATGTCTGGATATGCCATAGTTTTTCTAACCCTAACCCTAGGTTTAGTTTGCTAACCCTAATTTGGGGCCTTAGGGTGAATCAACAGGTAGTTGGAAAGTAGGCAATATGCTACTAAAGCATGCTGAATTTTGTTTTCTCATCCGTGTGGGGAGCAGAACTGTCATAAAAACACATGTTGATGTCTGGATATGCCATAGTTTTTCTAACCGTAACCCTAGGTTTAGTTTGCGAACCCTAATTTGTGGCCTTAGGGTGAATCAACAGGTAGTTGGAAAGTAGGCAATATGCTACTAAAGCATGCTGAATTTTGTTTTCTCATCCGTGTGGGGAGCAGAACTGTCATAAAAACACATGTTGATGTCTGGATATGCCATAGTTTTTCTAACCCTAACCATAGGTTTAGTTTGCTAACCCTAATTTGGGGCCTTAGGGTGAATCAACAGGTAGTTGGAAAGTAGGCAATATGCTACTAAAGCATGCTGAATTTTGTTTTCTCATCCGTGTGGGGAGCAGAACTGTCATAAAAACACATGTTGATGTCTGGATATGCCATAGTTTTTCTAACCCTATCCCTAGGTTTAGTTTGCGAACCCTAATTTGGGGCCTTAGGGTGAATCAACAGGTAGTTGGAAAGTAGGCAATATGCTGCTAAAGCATGCTGAATTTTGTTTTCTCATCCGTGTGGGGAGCAGAACTGTCATAAAAACACATGTTGATGTCTGGATATGCCATAGTTTTTCTAACCCTAACCATAGGTTTAGTTTGCTAACCCTAATTTGGGGCCTTAGGGTGAATCAACAGGTAGTTGGAAAGTAGGCAATATGCTACTAAAGCATGCTGAATTTTGTTTTCTCATCCGTGTGGGGAGCAGAACTGTCATAAAAACACATGTTGATGTCTGGATATGCCATAGTTTTTCTAACCCTAACCCTAGGTTTAGTTTGCTAACCCTAATTTGGGGCCTTAGGGTGAATCAACAGGTAGTTGGAAAGTAGGCAATATGCTACTAAAGCATGCTGAATTTTGTTTTCTCATCCGTGTGGGGAGCAGAACTGTCATAAAAACACATGTTGATGTCAGGATATGCCATAGTTTTTCTAACCATAACCCTAGGTTTAGTTTGCTAACCCTAATTTGGGGCCTTAGGGTGAATCAACAGGTAGTTGGAAAGTAGGCAATATGCTACTAAAGCATGCTGAATTTTGTTTTCTCATCCGTGTGGGGAGCAGAACTGTCATAAAAACACATGTTGATGTCTGGATATGCCATAGTTTTTCTAACCCTAACCCTAGGTTTAGTTTGCGAACCCTAATTTGTGGCCTTAGGGTGAATCAACAGGTAGTTGGAAAGTAGGCAATATGCTGCTAAAGCATGCTGAATTTTGTTTTCTCATCCGTGTGGGGAGCAGAACTGTCATAAAAACACATGTTGATGTCTGGATATGCCATAGTTTTTCTAACCCTAACCATAGGTTTAGTTTGCTAACCCTAATTTGGGGCCTTAGGGTGAATCAACAGGTAGTTGGAAAGTAGGCAATATGCTACTAAAGCATGCTGAATTTTGTTTTCTCATCCGTGTGGGGAGCAGAACTGTCATAAAAACACATGTTGATGTCTGGATATGCCATAGTTTTTCTAACCCTAATTTGGGGCCTTAGGGTGAATCAACAGGTAGTTGGAAAGTAGGCAATATGCTACTAAAGCATGCTGAATTTTGTTTTCTCATCCGTGTGGGGAGCAGAACTGTCATAAAAACACATGTTGATGTCAGGATATGCCATAGTTTTTCTAACCATAACCCTAGGTTTAGTTTGCTAACCCTAATTTGGGGCCTTAGGGTGAATCAACAGGTAGTTGGAAAGTAGGCAATATGCTACTAAAGCATGCTGAATTTTGTTTTCTCATCCGTGTGGGGAGCAGAACTGTCATAAAAACACATGTTGATGTCTGGATATGCCATAGTTTTTCTAACCCTAACCCTAGGTTTAGTTTGCGAACCCTAATTTGTGGCCTTAGGGTGAATCAACAGGTAGTTGGAAAGTAGGCAATATGCTGCTAAAGCATGCTGAATTTTGTTTTCTCATCCGTGTGGGGAGCAGAACTGTCATAAAAACACATGTTGATGTCTGGATATGCCATAGTTTTTCTAACCCTAACCATAGGTTTAGTTTGCTAACCCTAATTTGGGGCCTTAGGGTGAATCAACAGGTAGTTGGAAAGTAGGCAATATGCTACTAAAGCATGCTGAATTTTGTTTTCTCATCCGTGTGGGGAGCAGAACTGTCATAAAAACACATGTTGATGTCTGGATATGCCATAGTTTTTCTAACCCTAACCCTAGGTTTAGTTTGCTAACCCTAATTTGGGGCCTTAGGGTGAATCAACAGGTAGTTGGAAAGTAGGCAATATGCTACTAAAGCATGCTGAATTTTGTTTTCTCATCCGTGTGGGGAGCAGAACTGTCATTAAAACACATGTTGATGTCTGGATATGCCATAGTTTTTCTAACCATAACCCTAGGTTTAGTTTGCTAACCCTAATTTGGGGCCTTAGGGTGAATCAACAGGTAGTTGGAAAGTAGGCAATATGCTACTAAAGCATGCTGAATTTTGTTTTCTCATCCGTGTGGGGAGCAGAACTGTCATAAAAACACATGTTGATGTCAGGATATGCCATAGTTTTTCTAACCATAACCCTAGGTTTAGTTTGCTAACCCTAATTTGGGGCCTTAGGGTGAATCAACAGGTAGTTGGAAAGTAGGCAATATGCTACTAAAGCATGCTGAATTTTGTTTTCTCATCCGTGTGGGGAGCAGAACTGTCATAAAAACACATGTTGATGTCTGGATATGCCATAGTTTTTCTAACCCTAACCATAGGTTTAGTTTGCTAACCCTAATTTGGGGCCTTAGGGTGAATCAACAGGTAGTTGGAAAGTAGGCAATATGCTACTAAAGCATGCTGAATTTTGTTTTCTCATCCGTGTGGGGAGCAGAACTGTCATAAAAACACATGTTGATGTCTGGATATGCCATAGTTTTTCTAACCCTATCCCTAGGTTTAGTTTGCGAACCCTAATTTGGGGCCTTAGGGTGAATCAACAGGTAGTTGGAAAGTAGGCAATTTGCTGCTAAAGCATGCTGAATTTTGTTTTCTCATCCGTGTGGGGAGCAGAACTGTCATAAAAACACATGTTGATGTCTGGATATGCCATAGTTTTTCTAACCCTAACCATAGGTTTAGTTTGCTAACCCTAATTTGGGGCCTTAGGGTGAATCAACAGGTAGTTGGAAAGTAGGCAATATGCTACTAAAGCATGCTGAATTTTGTTTTCTCATCCGTGTGGGGAGCAGAACTGTCATAAAAACACATGTTGATGTCTGGATATGCCATAGTTTTTCTAACCCTAACCCTAGGTTTAGTTTGCTAACCCTAATTTGGGGCCTTAGGGTGAATCAACAGGTAGTTGGAAAGTAGGCAATATGCTACTAAAGCATGCTGAATTTTGTTTTCTCATCCGTGTGGGGAGCAGAACTGTCATAAAAACACATGTTGATGTCAGGATATGCCATAGTTTTTCTAACCATAACCCTAGGTTTAGTTTGCTAACCCTAATTTGGGGCCTTAGGGTGAATCAACAGGTAGTTGGAAAGTAGGCAATATGCTACTAAAGCATGCTGAATTTTGTTTTCTCATCCGTGTGGGGAGCAGAACTGTCATAAAAACACATGTTGATGTCTGGATATGCCATAGTTTTTCTAACCCTAACCCAAGGTTTAGTTTGCGAACCCTAATTTGTGGCCTTAGGGTGAATCAACAGGTAGTTGGAAAGTAGGCAATATGCTGCTAAAGCATGCTGAATTTTGTTTTCTCATCCGTGTGGGGAGCAGAACTGTCATAAAAACACATGTTGATGTCTGGATATGCCATAGTTTTTCTAACCCTAACCATAGGTTTAGTTTGCTAACCCTAATTTGGGGCCTTAGGGTGAATCAACAGGTAGTTGGAAAGTAGGCAATATGCTACTAAAGCATGCTGAATTTTGTTTTCTCATCCGTGTGGGGAGCAGAACTGTCATAAAAACACATGTTGATGTCTGGATATGCCATAGTTTTTCTAACCCTAACCCTAGGTTTAGTTTGCTAACCCTAATTTGGGGCCTTAGGGTGAATCAACAGGTAGTTGGAAAGTAGGCAATATGCTACTAAAGCATGCTGAATTTTGTTTTCTCATCCGTGTGGGGAGCAGAACTGTCATAAAAACACATGTTGATGTCAGGATATGCCATAGTTTTTCTAACCATAACCCTAGGTTTAGTTTGCTAACCCTAATTTGGGGCCTTAGGGTGAATCAACAGGTAGTTGGAAAGTAGGCAATATGCTACTAAAGCATGCTGAATTTTGTTTTCTCATCCGTGTGGGGAGCAGAACTGTCATAAAAACACATGTTGATGTCTGGATATGCCATAGTTTTTCTAACCCTAACCCTAGGTTTAGTTTGCTAACCCTAATTTGGGGCCTTAGGGTGAATCAACAGGTAGTTGGAAAGTAGGCAATATGCTACTAAAGCATGCTGAATTTTGTTTTCTCATCCGTGTGGGGAGCAGAACTGTCATTAAAACACATGTTGATGTCTGGATATGCCATAGTTTTTCTAACCATAACCCTAGGTTTAGTTTGCTAACCCTAATTTGGGGCCTTAGGGTGAATCAACAGGTAGTTGGAAAGTAGGCAATATGCTACTAAAGCATGCTGAATTTTGTTTTCTCATCCGTGTGGGGAGCAGAACTGTCATAAAAACACATGTTGATGTCAGGATATGCCATAGTTTTTCTAACCATAACCCTAGGTTTAGTTTGCTAACCCTAATTTGGGGCCTTAGGGTGAATCAACAGGTAGTTGGAAAGTAGGCAATATGCTACTAAAGCATGCTGAATTTTGTTTTCTCATCCGTGTGGGGAGCAGAACTGTCATAAAAACACATGTTGATGTCTGGATATGCCATAGTTTTTCTAACCCTAACCCTAGGTTTAGTTTGCGAACCCTAATTTGTGGCCTTAGGGTGAATCAACAGGTAGTTGGAAAGTAGGCAATATGCTACTAAAGCATGCTGAATTTTGTTTTCTCATCCGTGTGGGGAGCAGAACTGTCATAAAAACACATGTTGATGTCTGGATATGCCATAGTTTTTCTAACCCTAACCATAGGTTTAGTTTGCTAACCCTAATTTGGGGCCTTAGGGTGAATCAACAGGTAGTTGGAAAGTAGGCAATATGCTACTAAAGCATGCTGAATTTTGTTTTCTCATCCGTGTGGGGAGCAGAACTGTCATAAAAACACATGTTGATGTCTGGATATGCCATAGTTTTTCTAACCCTAACCCTAGGTTTAGTTTGCTAACCCTAATTTGGGGCCTTAGGGTGAATCAACAGGTAGTTGGAAAGTAGGCAATATGCTACTAAAGCATGCTGAATTTTGTTTTCTCATCCGTGTGGGGAGCAGAACTGTCATAAAAACACATGTTGATGTCAGGATATGCCATAGTTTTTCTAACCATAACCCTAGGTTTAGTTTGCTAACCCTAATTTGGGGCCTTAGGGTGAATCAACAGGTAGTTGGAAAGTAGGCAATATGCTACTAAAGCATGCTGAATTTTGTTTTCTCATCCGTGTGGGGAGCAGAACTGTCATAAAAACACATGTTGATGTCTGGATATGCCATAGTTTTTCTAACCCTAACCCTAGGTTTAGTTTGCTAACCCTAATTTGGGGCCTTAGGGTGAATCAACAGGTAGTTGGAAAGTAGGCAATATGCTACTAAAGCATGCTGAATTTTGTTTTCTCATCCGTGTGGGGAGCAGAACTGTCATTAAAACACATGTTGATGTCTGGATATGCCATAGTTTTTCTAACCATAACCCTAGGTTTAGTTTGCTAACCCTAATTTGGGGCCTTAGGGTGAATCAACAGGTAGTTGGAAAGTAGGCAATATGCTACTAAAGCATGCTGAATTTTGTTTTCTCATCCGTGTGGGGAGCAGAACTGTCATAAAAACACATGTTGATGTCAGGATATGCCATAGTTTTTCTAACCATAACCCTAGGTTTAGTTTGCTAACCCTAATTTGGGGCCTTAGGGTGAATCAACAGGTAGTTGGAAAGTAGGCAATATGCTACTAAAGCATGCTGAATTTTGTTTTCTCATCCGTGTGGGGAGCAGAACTGTCATAAAAACACATGTTGATGTCTGGATATGCCATAGTTTTTCTAACCCTAACCCTAGGTTTAGTTTGCGAACCCTAATTTGTGGCCTTAGGGTGAATCAACAGGTAGTTGGAAAGTAGGCAATATGCTACTAAAGCATGCTGAATTTTGTTTTCTCATCCGTGTGGGGAGCAGAACTGTCATAAAAACACATGTTGATGTCTGGATATGCCATAGTTTTTCTAACCCTAACCATAGGTTTAGTTTGCTAACCCTAATTTGGGGCCTTAGGGTGAATCAACAGGTAGTTGGAAAGTAGGCAATATGCTACTAAAGCATGCTGAATTTTGTTTTCTCATCCGTGTGGGGAGCAGAACTGTCATAAAAACACATGTTGATGTCTGGATATGCCATAGTTTTTCTAACCCTATCCCTAGGTTTAGTTTGCGAACCCTAATTTGGGGCCTTAGGGTGAATCAACAGGTAGTTGGAAAGTAGGCAATATGCTGCTAAAGCATGCTGAATTTTGTTTTCTCATCCGTGTGGGGAGCAGAACTGTCATAAAAACACATGTTGATGTCTGGATATGCCATAGTTTTTCTAACCCTAACCATAGGTTTAGTTTGCTAACCCTAATTTGGGGCCTTAGGGTGAATCAACAGGTAGTTGGAAAGTAGGCAATATGCTACTAAAGCATGCTGAATTTTGTTTTCTCATCCGTGTGGGGAGCAGAACTGTCATAAAAACACATGTTGATGTCTGGATATGCCATAGTTTTTCTAACCCTAACCCTAGGTTTAGTTTGCTAACCCTAATTTGGGGCCTTAGGGTGAATCAACAGGTAGTTGGAAAGTAGGCAATATGCTACTAAAGCATGCTGAATTTTGTTTTCTCATCCGTGTGGGGAGCAGAACTGTCATAAAAACACATGTTGATGTCAGGATATGCCATAGTTTTTCTAACCATAACCCTAGGTTTAGTTTGCTAACCCTAATTTGGGGCCTTAGGGTGAATCAACAGGTAGTTGGAAAGTAGGCAATATGCTACTAAAGCATGCTGAATTTTGTTTTCTCATCCGTGTGGGGAGCAGAACTGTCATAAAAACACATGTTGATGTCTGGATATGCCATAGTTTTTCTAACCCTAACCCTAGGTTTAGTTTGCGAACCCTAATTTGTGGCCTTAGGGTGAATCAACAGGTAGTTGGAAAGTAGGCAATATGCTGCTAAAGCATGCTGAATTTTGTTTTCTCATCCGTGTGGGGAGCAGAACTGTCATAAAAACACATGTTGATGTCTGGATATGCCATAGTTTTTCTAACCCTAACCATAGGTTTAGTTTGCTAACCCTAATTTGGGGCCTTAGGGTGAATCAACAGGTAGTTGGAAAGTAGGCAATATGCTACTAAAGCATGCTGAATTTTGTTTTCTCATCCGTGTGGGGAGCAGAACTGTCATAAAAACACATGTTGATGTCTGGATATGCCATAGTTTTTCTAACCCTAACCCTAGGTTTAGTTTGCTAACCCTAATTTGTGGCCTTAGGGTGAATCAACAGGTAGTTGGAAAGTAGGCAATATGCTACTAAAGCATGCTGAATTTTGTTTTCTCATCCGTGTGGGGAGCAGAACTGTCATAAAAACACATGTTGATGTCTGGATATGCCATAGTTTTTCTAACCCTAACCATAGGTTTAGTTTGCTAACCCTAATTTGGGGCCTTAGGGTGAATCAACAGGTAGTTGGAAAGTAGGCAATATGCTACTAAAGCATGCTGAATTTTGTTTTCTCATCCGTGTGGGGAGCAGAACTGTCATAAAAACACATGTTGATGTCTGGATATGCCATAGTTTTTCTAACCCTATCCCTAGGTTTAGTTTGCGAACCCTAATTTGGGGCCTTAGGGTGAATCAACAGGTAGTTGGAAAGTAGGCAATATGCTGCTAAAGCATGCTGAATTTTGTTTTCTCATCCGTGTGGGGAGCAGAACTGTCATAAAAACACATGTTGATGTCTGGATATGCCATAGTTTTTCTAACCCTAACCATAGGTTTAGTTTGCTAACCCTAATTTGGGGCCTTAGGGTGAATCAACAGGTAGTTGGAAAGTAGGCAATATGCTACTAAAGCATGCTGAATTTTGTTTTCTCATCCGTGTGGGGAGCAGAACTGTCATAAAAACACATGTTGATGTCTGGATATGCCATAGTTTTTCTAACCCTAACCCTAGGTTTAGTTTGCTAACCCTAATTTGGGGCCTTAGGGTGAATCAACAGGTAGTTGGAAAGTAGGCAATATGCTACTAAAGCATGCTGAATTTTGTTTTCTCATCCGTGTGGGGAGCAGAACTGTCATAAAAACACATGTTGATGTCAGGATATGCCATAGTTTTTCTAACCATAACCCTAGGTTTAGTTTGCTAACCCTAATTTGGGGCCTTAGGGTGAATCAACAGGTAGTTGGAAAGTAGGCAATATGCTACTAAAGCATGCTGAATTTTGTTTTCTCATCCGTGTGGGGAGCAGAACTGTCATAAAAACACATGTTGATGTCTGGATATGCCATAGTTTTTCTAACCCTAACCCTAGGTTTAGTTTGCGAACCCTAATTTGTGGCCTTAGGGTGAATCAACAGGTAGTTGGAAAGTAGGCAATATGCTGCTAAAGCATGCTGAATTTTGTTTTCTCATCCGTGTGGGGAGCAGAACTGTCATAAAAACACATGTTGATGTCTGGATATGCCATAGTTTTTCTAACCCTAACCATAGGTTTAGTTTGCTAACCCTAATTTGGGGCCTTAGGGTGAATCAACAGGTAGTTGGAAAGTAGGCAATATGCTACTAAAGCATGCTGAATTTTGTTTTCTCATCCGTGTGGGGAGCAGAACTGTCATAAAAACACATGTTGATGTCTGGATATGCCATAGTTTTTCTAACCCTAACCCTAGGTTTAGTTTGCTAACCCTAATTTGGGGCCTTAGGGTGAATCAACAGGTAGTTGGAAAGTAGGCAATATGCTACTAAAGCATGCTGAATTTTGTTTTCTCATCCGTGTGGGGAGCAGAACTGTCATAAAAACACATGTTGATGTCAGGATATGCCATAGTTTTTCTAACCATAACCCTAGGTTTAGTTTGCTAACCCTAATTTGGGGCCTTAGGGTGAATCAACAGGTAGTTGGAAAGTAGGCAATATGCTACTAAAGCATGCTGAATTTTGTTTTCTCATCCGTGTGGGGAGCAGAACTGTCATAAAAACACATGTTGATGTCTGGATATGCCATAGTTTTTCTAACCCTAACCCTAGGTTTAGTTTGCGAACCCTAATTTGTGGCCTTAGGGTGAATCAACAGGTAGTTGGAAAGTAGGCAATATGCTGCTAAAGCATGCTGAATTTTGTTTTCTCATCCGTGTGGGGAGCAGAACTGTCATAAAAACACATGTTGATGTCTGGATATGCCATAGTTTTTCTAACCCTAACCATAGGTTTAGTTTGCTAACCCTAATTTGGGGCCTTAGGGTGAATCAACAGGTAGTTGGAAAGTAGGCAATATGCTACTAAAGCATGCTGAATTTTGTTTTCTCATCCGTGTGGGGAGCAGAACTGTCATAAAAACACATGTTGATGTCTGGATATGCCATAGTTTTTCTAACCCTATCCCTAGGTTTAGTTTGCGAACCCTAATTTGGGGCCTTAGGGTGAATCAACAGGTAGTTGGAAAGTAGGCAATATGCTGCTAAAGCATGCTGAATTTTGTTTTCTCATCCGTGTGGGGAGCAGAACTGTCATAAAAACACATGTTGATGTCTGGATATGCCATAGTTTTTCTAACCCTAACCATAGGTTTAGTTTGCTAACCCTAATTTGGGGCCTTAGGGTGAATCAACAGGTAGTTGGAAAGTAGGCAATATGCTACTAAAGCATGCTGAATTTTGTTTTCTCATCCGTGTGGGGAGCAGAACTGTCATAAAAACACATGTTGATGTCTGGATATGCCATAGTTTTTCTAACCCTAACCCTAGGTTTAGTTTGCTAACCCTAATTTGGGGCCTTAGGGTGAATCAACAGGTAGTTGGAAAGTAGGCAATATGCTACTAAAGCATGCTGAATTTTGTTTTCTCATCCGTGTGGGGAGCAGAACTGTCATAAAAACACATGTTGATGTCAGGATATGCCATAGTTTTTCTAACCATAACCCTAGGTTTAGTTTGCTAACCCTAATTTGGGGCCTTAGGGTGAATCAACAGGTAGTTGGAAAGTAGGCAATATGCTACTAAAGCATGCTGAATTTTGTTTTCTCATCCGTGTGGGGAGCAGAACTGTCATAAAAACACATGTTGATGTCTGGATATGCCATAGTTTTTCTAACCCTAACCCTAGGTTTAGTTTGCGAACCCTAATTTGTGGCCTTAGGGTGAATCAACAGGTAGTTGGAAAGTAGGCAATATGCTGCTAAAGCATGCTGAATTTTGTTTTCTCATCCGTGTGGGGAGCAGAACTGTCATAAAAACACATGTTGATGTCTGGATATGCCATAGTTTTTCTAACCCTAACCATAGGTTTAGTTTGCTAACCCTAATTTGGGGCCTTAGGGTGAATCAACAGGTAGTTGGAAAGTAGGCAATATGCTACTAAAGCATGCTGAATTTTGTTTTCTCATCCGTGTGGGGAGCAGAACTGTCATAAAAACACATGTTGATGTCTGGATATGCCATAGTTTTTCTAACCCTAACCCTAGGTTTAGTTTGCTAACCCTAATTTGGGGCCTTAGGGTGAATCAACAGGTAGTTGGAAAGTAGGCAATATGCTACTAAAGCATGCTGAATTTTGTTTTCTCATCCGTGTGGGGAGCAGAACTGTCATAAAAACACATGTTGATGTCAGGATATGCCATAGTTTTTCTAACCATAACCCTAGGTTTAGTTTGCTAACCCTAATTTGGGGCCTTAGGGTGAATCAACAGGTAGTTGGAAAGTAGGCAATATGCTACTAAAGCATGCTGAATTTTGTTTTCTCATCCGTGTGGGGAGCAGAACTGTCATAAAAACACATGTTGATGTCTGGATATGCCATAGTTTTTCTAACCCTAACCCTAGGTTTAGTTTGCTAACCCTAATTTGGGGCCTTAGGGTGAATCAACAGGTAGTTGGAAAGTAGGCAATATGCTACTAAAGCATGCTGAATTTTGTTTTCTCATCCGTGTGGGGAGCAGAACTGTCATAAAAACACATGTTGATGTCTGGATATGCCATAGTTTTTCTAACCCTAACCCTAGGTTTAGTTTGCTAACCCTAATTTGGGGCCTTAGGGTGAATCAACAGGTAGTTGGAAAGTAGGCAATATGCTACTAAAGCATGCTGAATTTTGTTTTCTCATCCGTGTGGGGAGCAGAACTGTCATTAAAACACATGTTGATGTCTGGATATGCCATAGTTTTTCTAACCATAACCCTAGGTTTAGTTTGCTAACCCTAATTTGGGGCCTTAGGGTGAATCAACAGGTAGTTGGAAAGTAGGCAATATGCTACTAAAGCATGCTGAATTTTGTTTTCTCATCTGTGTGGGGAGCAGAACTGTCATAAAAACACATGTTGATGTCTGGATATGCCATAGTTTTTCTAACCCTAACCCTAGGTTTAGTTTGCTAACCCTAATTTGGGGCCTTAGGGTGAATCAACAGGTAGTTGGAAAGTAGGCAATATGCTACTAAAGCATGCTGAATTTTGTTTTCTCATCCGTGTGGGGAGCAGAACTGTCATAAAAACACATGTTGATGTCTGGATATGCCATAGTTTTTCTAACCCTATCCCTAGGTTTAGTTTGCGAACCCTAATTTGGGGCCTTAGGGTGAATCAACAGGTAGTTGGAAAGTAGGCAATATGCTGCTAAAGCATGCTGAATTTTGTTTTCTCATCCGTGTGGGGAGCAGAACTGTCATAAAAACACATGTTGATGTCTGGATATGCCATAGTTTTTCTAACCCTAACCATAGGTTTAGTTTGCTAACCCTAATTTGGGGCCTTAGGGTGAATCAACAGGTAGTTGGAAAGTAGGCAATATGCTACTAAAGCATGCTGAATTTTGTTTTCTCATCCGTGTGGGGAGCAGAACTGTCATAAAAACACATGTTGATGTCTGGATATGCCATAGTTTTTCTAACCCTAACCCTAGGTTTAGTTTGCTAACCCTAATTTGGGGCCTTAGGGTGAATCAACAGGTAGTTGGAAAGTAGGCAATATGCTACTAAAGCATGCTGAATTTTGTTTTCTCATCCGTGTGGGGAGCAGAACTGTCATTAAAACACATGTTGATGTCTGGATATGCCATAGTTTTTCTAACCATAACCCTAGGTTTAGTTTGCTAACCCTAATTTGGGGCCTTAGGGTGAATCAACAGGTAGTTGGAAAGTAGGCAATATGCTACTAAAGCATGCTGAATTTTGTTTCTCATCTGTGTGGGGAGCAGAACTGTCATAAAAACACATGTTGATGTCTGGATATGCCATAGTTTTTCTAACCCTAACCCTAGGTTTAGTTTGCTAACCCTAATTTGGGGCCTTAGGGTGAATCAACAGGTAGTTGGAAAGTAGGCAATATGCTACTAAAGCATGCTGAATTTTGTTTTCTCATCCGTGTGGGGAGCAGAACTGTCATAAAAACACATGTTGATGTCAGGATATGCCATAGTTTTTCTAACCATAACCCTAGGTTTAGTTTGCTAACCCTAATTTGGGGCCTTAGGGTGAATCAACAGGTAGTTGGAAAGTAGGCAATATGCTACTAAAGCATGCTGAATTTTGTTTTCTCATCCGTGTGGGGAGCAGAACTGTCATAAAAACACATGTTGATGTCTGGATATGCCATAGTTTTTCTACCCCTAACCCTAGGTTTAGTTTGCTAACCCTAATTTGGGGCCTTAGGGTGAATCAACAGGTAGTTGGAAAGTAGGCAATATGCTACTAAAGCATGCTGAATTTTGTTTTCTCATCCGTGTGGGGAGCAGGACTGTCATAAAAACACATGTTGATGTCTGGATATGCCATAGTTTTTCTAACCCTAACCCTAGGTTTAGTTTGCTAACCCTAATTTGGGGCCTTAGGGTGAATCAACAGGTAGTTGGAAAGTAGGCAATATGCTACTAAAGCATGCTGAATTTTGTTTTCTCATCCGTGTGGGGAGCAGAACTGTCATAAAAACACATGTTGATGTCTTGATATGCCATAGTTTTTCTAACCGTAACCCTAGGTTTAGTTTGCTAACCCTAATTTGGGGCCTTAGGGTGAATCAACAGGTAGTTGGAAAGTAGGCAATATGCTACTAAAGCATGCTGAATTTTGTTTTCTCATCCGTGTGGGGAGCAGAACTGTCATAAAAACACATGTTGATGTCTGGATATGCCATAGTTTTTCTAACCCTAACCCTAGGTTTAGTTTGCTAACCCTAATTTGGGGCCTTAGGGTGAATCAACAGGTAGTTGGAAAGTAGGCAATATGCTACTAAAGCATGCTGAATTTTGTTTTCTCATCCGTGTGGGGAGCAGAACTGTCATAAAAACACATGTTGATGTCTGGATATGCCATAGTTTTTCTAACCCTAACCCTAGGTTTAGTTTGCTAACCCTAATTTGGGGCCTTAGGGTGAATCAACAGGTAGTTGGAAAGTAGGCAATATGCTACTAAAGCATGCTGAATTTTGTTTTCTCATCCGTGTGGGGAGCAGAACTGTCATAAAAACACATGTTGATGTCAGGATATGCCATAGTTTTTCTAACCATAACCCTAGGTTTAGTTTGCTAACCCTAATTTGGGGCCTTAGGGTGAATCAACAGGTAGTTGGAAAGTAGGCAATATGCTACTAAAGCATGCTGAATTTTGTTTTCTCATCCGTGTGGGGAGCAGGACTGTCATAAAAACACATGTTGATGTCTGGATATGCCATAGTTTTTCTAACCCTAACCCTAGGTTTAGTTTGCTAACCCTAATTTGGGGCCTTAGGGTGAATCAACAGGTAGTTGGAAAGTAGGCAATATGCTACTAAAGCATGCTGAATTTTGTTTTCTCATCCGTGTGGGGAGCAGAACTGTCATAAAAACACATGTTGATGTCTTGATATGCCATAGTTTTTCTAACCCTAACCCTAGGTTTAGTTTGCTAACCCTAATTTGGGGCCTTAGGGTGAATCAACAGGTAGTTGGAAAGTAGGCAATATGCTACTAAAGCATGCTGAATTTTGTTTTCTCATCCGTGTGGGGAGCAGAACTGTCATAAAAACACATGTTGATGTCTGGATATGCCATAATTTTTCTAACCATAACCCTAGGTTTAGTTTGCTAACCCTAATTTGGGGCCTTAGGGTGAATCAACAGGTAGTTGGAAAGTAGGCAATATGCTACTAAAGCATGCTGAATTTTGTTTTCTCATCCGTGTGGGGAGCAGAACTGTCATAAAAACACATGTTGATGTCTGGATATGCCATAGTTTTTCTAACCCTAACCCTAGGTTTAGTTTGCGAACCCTAATTTGTGGCCTTAGGGTGAATCAACAGGTAGTTGGAAAGTAGGCAATATGCTGCTAAAGCATGCTGAATTTTGTTTTCTCATCCGTGTGGGGAGCAGAACTGTCATAAAAACACATGTTGATGTCTGGATATGCCATAGTTTTTCTAACCCTAACCATAGGTTTAGTTTGCTAACCCTAATTTGGGGCCTTAGGGTGAATCAACAGGTAGTTGGAAAGTAGGCAATATGCTACTAAAGCATGCTGAATTTTGTTTTCTCATCCGTGTGGGGAGCAGAACTGTCATAAAAACACATGTTGATGTCTGGATATGCCATAGTTTTTCTAACCCTAACCCTAGGTTTAGTTTGCTAACCCTAATTTGGGGCCTTAGGGTGAATCAACAGGTAGTTGGAAAGTAGGCAATATGCTACTAAAGCATGCTGAATTTTGTTTTCTCATCCGTGTGGGGAGCAGAACTGTCATAAAAACACATGTTGATGTCAGGATATGCCATAGTTTTTCTAACCATAACCCTAGGTTTAGTTTGCTAACCCTAATTTGGGGCCTTAGGGTGAATCAACAGGTAGTTGGAAAGTAGGCAATATGCTACTAAAGCATGCTGAATTTTGTTTTCTCATCCGTGTGGGGAGCAGAACTGTCATAAAAACACATGTTGATGTCTGGATATGCCATAGTTTTTCTAACCCTAACCCTAGGTTTAGTTTGCTAACCCTAATTTGTGGCCTTAGGGTGAATCAACAGGTAGTTGGAAAGTAGGCAATATGCTGCTAAAGCATGCTGAATTTTGTTTTCTCATCCGTGTGGGGAGCAGAACTGTCATAAAAACACATGTTGATGTCTGGATATGCCATAGTTTTTCTAACCCTATCCCTAGGTTTAGTTTGCGAACCCTAATTTGGGGCCTTAGGGTGAATCAACAGGTAGTTGGAAAGTAGGCAATATGCTGCTAAAGCATGCTGAATTTTGTTTTCTCATCCGTGTGGGGAGCAGAACTGTCATAAAAACACATGTTGATGTCTGGATATGCCATAGTTTTTCTAACCCTAACCATAGGTTTAGTTTGCTAACCCTAATTTGGGGCCTTAGGGTGAATCAACAGGTAGTTGGAAAGTAGGCAATATGCTACTAAAGCATGCTGAATTTTGTTTTCTCATCCGTGTGGGGAGCAGAACTGTCATAAAAACACATGTTGATGTCTGGATATGCCATAGTTTTTCTAACCCTAACCCTAGGTTTAGTTTGCTAACCCTAATTTGGGGCCTTAGGGTGAATCAACAGGTAGTTGGAAAGTAGGCAATATGCTACTAAAGCATGCTGAATTTTGTTTTCTCATCCGTGTGGGGAGCAGAACTGTCATAAAAACACATGTTGATGTCAGGATATGCCATAGTTTTTCTAACCATAACCCTAGGTTTAGTTTGCTAACCCTAATTTGGGGCCTTAGGGTGAATCAACAGGTAGTTGGAAAGTAGGCAATATGCTACTAAAGCATGCTGAATTTTGTTTTCTCATCCGTGTGGGGAGCAGAACTGTCATAAAAACACATGTTGATGTCTGGATATGCCATAGTTTTTCTAACCCTAACCCTAGGTTTAGTTTGCGAACCCTAATTTGTGGCCTTAGGGTGAATCAACAGGTAGTTGGAAAGTAGGCAATATGCTGCTAAAGCATGCTGAATTTTGTTTTCTCATCCGTGTGGGGAGCAGAACTGTCATAAAAACACATGTTGATGTCTGGATATGCCATAGTTTTTCTAACCCTAACCATAGGTTTAGTTTGCTAACCCTAATTTGGGGCCTTAGGGTGAATCAACAGGTCGTTGGAAAGTAGGCAATATGCTACTAAAGCATGCTGAATTTTGTTTTCTCATCCGTGTGGGGAGCAGAACTGTCATAAAAACACATGTTGATGTCTGGATATGCCATAGTTTTTCTAACCCTAACCCTAGGTTTAGTTTGCTAACCCTAATTTGGGGCCTTAGGGTGAATCAACAGGTAGTTGGAAAGTAGGCAATATGCTACTAAAGCATGCTGAATTTTGTTTTCTCATCCGTGTGGGGAGCAGAACTGTCATAAAAACACATGTTGATGTCAGGATATGCCATAGTTTTTCTAACCATAACCCTAGGTTTAGTTTGCTAACCCTAATTTGGGGCCTTAGGGTGAATCAACAGGTAGTTGGAAAGTAGGCAATATGCTACTAAAGCATGCTGAATTTTGTTTTCTCATCCGTGTGGGGAGCAGAACTGTCATAAAAACACATGTTGATGTCTGGATATGCCATAGTTTTTCTAACCCTAACCCTAGGTTTAGTTTGCTAACCCTAATTTGGGGCCTTAGGGTGAATCAACAGGTAGTTGGAAAGTAGGCAATATGCTACTAAAGCATGCTGAATTTTGTTTTCTCATCCGTGTGGGGAGCAGAACTGTCATAAAAACACATGTTGATGTCTGGATATGCCATAGTTTTTCTAACCCTAACCCTAGGTTTAGTTTGCTAACCCTAATTTGGGGCCTTAGGGTGAATCAACAGGTAGTTGGAAAGTAGGCAATATGCTACTAAAGCATGCTGAATTTTGTTTTCTCATCCGTGTGGGGAGCAGAACTGTCATTAAAACACATGTTGATGTCTGGATATGCCATAGTTTTTCTAACCATAACCCTAGGTTTAGTTTGCTAACCCTAATTTGGGGCCTTAGGGTGAATCAACAGGTAGTTGGAAAGTAGGCAATATGCTACTAAAGCATGCTGAATTTTGTTTTCTCATCTGTGTGGGGAGCAGAACTGTCATAAAAACACATGTTGATGTCTGGATATGCCATAGTTTTTCTAACCCTAACCCTAGGTTTAGTTTGCTAACCCTAATTTGGGGCCTTAGGGTGAATCAACAGGTAGTTGGAAAGTAGGCAATATGCTACTAAAGCATGCTGAATTTTGTTTTCTCATCCGTGTGGGGAGCAGAACTGTCATAAAAACACATGTTGATGTCTGGATATGCCATAGTTTTTCTAACCCTATCCCTAGGTTTAGTTTGCGAACCCTAATTTGGGGCCTTAGGGTGAATCAACAGGTAGTTGGAAAGTAGGCAATATGCTGCTAAAGCATGCTGAATTTTGTTTTCTCATCCGTGTGGGGAGCAGAACTGTCATAAAAACACATGTTGATGTCTGGATATGCCATAGTTTTTCTAACCCTAACCATAGGTTTAGTTTGCTAACCCTAATTTGGGGCCTTAGGGTGAATCAACAGGTAGTTGGAAAGTAGGCAATATGCTACTAAAGCATGCTGAATTTTGTTTTCTCATCCGTGTGGGGAGCAGAACTGTCATAAAAACACATGTTGATGTCTTGATATGCCATAGTTTTTCTAACCCTAACCCTAGGTTTAGTTTGCTAACCCTAATTTGGGGCCTTAGGGTGAATCAACAGGTAGTTGGAAAGTAGGCAATATGCTACTAAAGCATGCTGAATTTTGTTTTCTCATCCGTGTGGGGAGCAGAACTGTCATAAAAACACATGTTGATGTCAGGATATGCCATAGTTTTTCTAACCATAACCCTAGGTTTAGTTTGCTAACCCTAATTTGGGGCCTTAGGGTGAATCAACAGGTAGTTGGAAAGTAGGCAATATGCTACTAAAGCATGCTGAATTTTGTTTTCTCATCCGTGTGGGGAGCAGAACTGTCATAAAAACACATGTTGATGTCTGGATATGCCATAGTTTTTCTAACCCTAACCCTAGGTTTAGTTTGCGAACCCTAATTTGTGGCCTTAGGGTGAATCAACAGGTAGTTGGAAAGTAGGCAATATGCTGCTAAAGCATGCTGAATTTTGTTTTCTCATCCGTGTGGGGAGCAGAACTGTCATAAAAACACATGTTGATGTCTGGATATGCCATAGTTTTTCTAACCCTAACCATAGGTTTAGTTTGCTAACCCTAATTTGGGGCCTTAGGGTGAATCAACAGGTAGTTGGAAAGTAGGCAATATGCTACTAAAGCATGCTGAATTTTGTTTTCTCATCCGTGTGGGGAGCAGAACTGTCATAAAAACACATGTTGATGTCTGGATATGCCATAGTTTTTCTAACCCTAACCCTAGGTTTAGTTTGCTAACCCTAATTTGGGGCCTTAGGGTGAATCAACAGGTAGTTGGAAAGTAGGCAATATGCTGCTAAAGCATGCTGAATTTTGTTTTCTCATCCGTGTGGGGAGCAGAACTGTCATTAAAACACATGTTGATGTCTGGATATGCCATAGTTTTTCTAACCATAACCCTAGGTTTAGTTTGCTAACCCTAATTTGGGGCCTTAGGGTGAATCAACAGGTAGTTGGAAAGTAGGCAATATGCTACTAAAGCATGCTGAATTTTGTTTCTCATCTGTGTGGGGAGCAGAACTGTCATAAAAACACATGTTGATGTCTGGATATGCCATAGTTTTTCTAACCCTAACCCTAGGTTTAGTTTGCTAACCCTAATTTGGGGCCTTAGGGTGAATCAACAGGTAGTTGGAAAGTAGGCAATATGCTACTAAAGCATGCTGAATTTTGTTTTCTCATCCGTGTGGGGAGCAGAACTGTCATAAAAACACATGTTGATGTCAGGATATGCCATAGTTTTTCTAACCATAACCCTAGGTTTAGTTTGCTAACCCTAATTTGGGGCCTTAGGGTGAATCAACAGGTAGTTGGAAAGTAGGCAATATGCTACTAAAGCATGCTGAATTTTGTTTTCTCATCCGTGTGGGGAGCAGAACTGTCATAAAAACACATGTTGATGTCTGGATATGCCATAGTTTTTCTACCCCTAACCCTAGGTTTAGTTTGCTAACCCTAATTTGGGGCCTTAGGGTGAATCAACAGGTAGTTGGAAAGTAGGCAATATGCTACTAAAGCATGCTGAATTTTGTTTTCTCATCCGTGTGGGGAGCAGAACTGTCATAAAAACACATGTTGATGTCTTGATATGCCATAGTTTTTCTAACCCTAACCCTAGGTTTAGTTTGCTAACCCTAATTTGGGGCCTTAGGGTGAATCAACAGGTAGTTGGAAAGTAGGCAATATGCTACTAAAGCATGCTGAATTTTGTTTTCTCATCCGTGTGGGGAGCAGAACTGTCATAAAAACACATGTTGATGTCTGGATATGCCATAATTTTTCTAACCATAACCCTAGGTTTAGTTTGCTAACCCTAATTTGGGGCCTTAGGGTGAATCAACAGGTAGTTGGAAAGTAGGCAATATGCTACTAAAGCATGCTGAATTTTGTTTTCTCATCCGTGTGGGGAGCAGAACTGTCATAAAAACACATGTTGATGTCTGGATATGCCATAGTTTTTCTAACCCTAACCCTAGGTTTAGTTTGCTAACCCTAATTTGGGGCCTTAGGGTGAATCAACAGGTAGTTGGAAAGTAGGCAATATGCTACTAAAGCATGCTGAATTTTGATTTCTCATCCGTGTGGGGAGCAGAACTGTCATAAAAACACATGTTGATGTCTGGATATGCCATAGTTTTTCTAACCCTAACCCTAGGTTTAGTTTGCTAACCCTAATTTGGGGCCTTAGGGTGAATCAACAGGTAGTTGGAAAGTAGGCAATATGCTACTAAAGCATGCTGAATTTTGTTTTCTCATCCGTGTGGGGAGCAGAACTGTCATAAAAACACATGTTGATGTCTGGATATGCCATAGTTTTTCTAACCCTAACCCTAGGTTTAGTTTGCTAACCCTAATTTGCGGCCTTAGGGTGAATCAACAGGTAGTTGGAAAGTAGGCAATATGCTACTAAAGCATGCTGAATTTTGTTTTCTCATCCGTGTGGGGAGCAGAACTGTCATAAAAACACATGTTGATGTCTGGATATGCCATAGTTTTTCTAACCCTAACCCTAGGTTTAGTTTGCTAACCCTAATTTGGGGCCTTAGGGTGAATCAACAGGTAGTTGGAAAGTAGGCAATATGCTACTAAAGCATGCTGAATTTTGTTTTCTCATCCGTGTGGGGAGCAGAACTGTCATAAAAACACATGTTGATGTCAGGATATGCCATAGTTTTTCTAACCATAACCCTAGGTTTAGTTTGCTAACCCTAATTTGGGGCCTTAGGGTGAATCAACAGGTAGTTGGAAAGTAGGCAATATGCTACTAAAGCATGCTGAATTTTGTTTTCTCATCCGTGTGGGGAGCAGGACTGTCATAAAAACACATGTTGATGTCTGGATATGCCATAGTTTTTCTAACCCTAACCCTAGGTTTAGTTTGCTAACCCTAATTTGGGGCCTTAGGGTGAATCAACAGGTAGTTGGAAAGTAGGCAATATGCTACTAAAGCATGCTGAATTTTGTTTTCTCATCCGTGTGGGGAGCAGAACTGTCATAAAAACACATGTTGATGTCTTGATATGCCATAGTTTTTCTAACCCTAACCCTAGGTTTAGTTTGCTAACCCTAATTTGGGGCCTTAGGGTGAATCAACAGGTAGTTGGAAAGTAGGCAATATGCTACTAAAGCATGCTGAATTTTGTTTTCTCATCCGTGTGGGGAGCAGAACTGTCATAAAAACACATGTTGATGTCTGGATATGCCATAATTTTTCTAACCATAACCCTAGGTTTAGTTTGCTAACCCTAATTTGGGGCCTTAGGGTGAATCAACAGGTAGTTGGAAAGTAGGCAATATGCTACTAAAGCATGCTGAATTTTGTTTTCTCATCCGTGTGGGGAGCAGAACTGTCATAAAAACACATGTTGATGTCTGGATATGCCATAGTTTTTCTAACCCTAACCCTAGGTTTAGTTTGCTAACCCTAATTTGGGGCCTTAGGGTGAATCAACAGGTAGTTGGAAAGTAGGCAATATGCTACTAAAGCATGCTGAATTTTGTTTTCTCATCCGTGTGGGGAGCAGAACTGTCATAAAAACACATGTTGATGTCTGGATATGCCATAGTTTTTCTAACCCTAACCCTAGGTTTAGTTTGCTAACCCTAATTTGGGGCCTTAGGGTGAATCAACAGGTAGTTGGAAAGTAGGCAATATGCTACTAAAGCATGCTGAATTTTGTTTTCTCATCCGTGTGGGGAGCAGAACTGTCATAAAAACACATGTTGATGTCAGGATATGCCATAGTTTTTCTAACCATAACCCTAGGTTTAGTTTGCTAACCCTAATTTGGGGCCTTAGGGTGAATCAACAGGTAGTTGGAAAGTAGGCAATATGCTACTAAAGCATGCTGAATTTTGTTTTCTCATCCGTGTGGGGAGCAGAACTGTCATAAAAACACATGTTGATGTCTGGATATGCCATAGTTTTTCTAACCCTAACCCTAGGTTTAGTTTGCGAACCCTAATTTGTGGCCTTAGGGTGAATCAACAGGTAGTTGGAAAGTAGGCAATATGCTGCTAAAGCATGCTGAATTTTGTTTTCTCATCCGTGTGGGGAGCAGAACTGTCATAAAAACACATGTTGATGTCTGGATATGCCATAGTTTTTCTAACCCTAACCATAGGTTTAGTTTGCTAACCCTAATTTGGGGCCTTAGGGTGAATCAACAGGTAGTTGGAAAGTAGGCAATATGCTACTAAAGCATGCTGAATTTTGTTTTCTCATCCGTGTGGGGAGCAGAACTGTCATAAAAACACATGTTGATGTCTTGATATGCCATAGTTTTTCTAACCCTAACCCTAGGTTTAGTTTGCTAACCCTAATTTGGGGCCTTAGGGTGAATCAACAGGTAGTTGGAAAGTAGGCAATATGCTACTAAAGCATGCTGAATTTTGTTTTCTTATCCGTGTGGGGAGCAGAACTGTCATAAAAACACATGTTGATGTCTGGATATGCCATAGTTTTTCTAACCCTAACCCTAGGTTTAGTTTGCTAACCCTAATTTGGGGCCTTAGGGTGAATCAACACGTAGTTGGAAAGTAGGCAATATGCTACTAAAGCATGCTGAATTTTGTTTTCTCATCCGTGTGGGGAGCAGAACTGTCATTAAAACACATGTTGATGTCAGGATATGCCATAGTTTTTCTAACCATAACCCTAGGTTTAGTTTGCTAACCCTAATTTGGGGCCTTAGGGTGAATCAACAGGTAGTTGGAAAGTAGGCAATATGCTACTAAAGCATGCTGAATTTTGTTTTCTCATCCGTGTGGGGAGCAGAACTGTCATAAAAACACATGTTGATGTCTGGATATGCCATAGTTTTTCTAACCCTAACCCTAGGTTTAGTTTGCGAACCCTAATTTGTGGCCTTAGGGTGAATCAACAGGTAGTTGGAAAGTAGGCAATATGCTGCTAAAGCATGCTGAATTTTGTTTTCTCATCCGTGTGGGGAGCAGAACTGTCATAAAAACACATGTTGATGTCTGGATATGCCATAGTTTTTCTAACCCTAACCATAGGTTTAGTTTGCTAACCCTAATTTGGGGCCTTAGGGTGAATCAACAGGTAGTTGGAAAGTAGGCAATATGCTACTAAAGCATGCTGAATTTTGTTTTCTCATCCGTGTGGGGAGCAGAACTGTCATAAAAACACATGTTGATGTCTGGATATGCCATAGTTTTTCTAACCCTAACCCTAGGTTTAGTTTGCTAACCCTAATTTGGGGCCTTAGGGTGAATCAACAGGTAGTTGGAAAGTAGGCAATATGCTACTAAAGCATGCTGAATTTTGTTTTCTCATCCGTGTGGGGAGCAGAACTGTCATTAAAACACATGTTGATGTCTGGATATGCCATAGTTTTTCTAACCATAACCCTAGGTTTAGTTTGCTAACCCTAATTTGGGGCCTTAGGGTGAATCAACAGGTAGTTGGAAAGTAGGCAATATGCTACTAAAGCATGCTGAATTTTGTTTTCTCATCTGTGTGGGGAGCAGAACTGTCATAAAAACACATGTTGATGTCTGGATATGCCATAGTTTTTCTAACCCTAACCATAGGTTTAGTTTGCTAACCCTAATTTGGGGCCTTAGGGTGAATCAACAGGTAGTTGGAAAGTAGGCAATATGCTACTAAAGCATGCTGAATTTTGTTTTCTCATCCGTGTGGGGAGCAGAACTGTCATAAAAACACATGTTGATGTCTTGATATGCCATAGTTTTTCTAACCCTAACCCTAGGTTTAGTTTGCTAACCCTAATTTGGGGCCTTAGGGTGAATCAACAGGTAGTTGGAAAGTAGGCAATATGCTACTAAAGCATGCTGAATTTTGTTTTCTCATCCGTGTGGGGAGCAGAACTGTCATAAAAACACATGTTGATGTCAGGATATGCCATAGTTTTTCTAACCATAACCCTAGGTTTAGTTTGCTAACCCTAATTTGGGGCCTTAGGGTGAATCAACAGGTAGTTGGAAAGTAGGCAATATGCTACTAAAGCATGCTGAATTTTGTTTTCTCATCCGTGTGGGGAGCAGAACTGTCATAAAAACACATGTTGATGTCTGGATATGCCATAGTTTTTCTAACCCTAACCCTAGGTTTAGTTTGCGAACCCTAATTTGTGGCCTTAGGGTGAATCAACAGGTAGTTGGAAAGTAGGCAATATGCTGCTAAAGCATGCTGAATTTTGTTTTCTCATCCGTGTGGGGAGCAGAACTGTCATAAAAACACATGTTGATGTCTGGATATGCCATAGTTTTTCTAACCCTAACCATAGGTTTAGTTTGCTAACCCTAATTTGGGGCCTTAGGGTGAATCAACAGGTAGTTGGAAAGTAGGCAATATGCTACTAAAGCATGCTGAATTTTGTTTTCTCATCCGTGTGGGGAGCAGAACTGTCATAAAAACACATGTTGATGTCTGGATATGCCATAGTTTTTCTAACCCTAACCCTAGGTTTAGTTTGCTAACCCTAATTTGGGGCCTTAGGGTGAATCAACAGGTAGTTGGAAAGTAGGCAATATGCTACTAAAGCATGCTGAATTTTGTTTTCTCATCCGTGTGGGGAGCAGAACTGTCATTAAAACACATGTTGATGTCTGGATATGCCATAGTTTTTCTAACCATAACCCTAGGTTTAGTTTGCTAACCCTAATTTGGGGCCTTAGGGTGAATCAACAGGTAGTTGGAAAGTAGGCAATATGCTACTAAAGCATGCTGAATTTTGTTTTCTCATCCGTGTGGGGAGCAGAACTGTCATAAAAACACATGTTGATGTCAGGATATGCCATAGTTTTTCTAACCATAACCCTAGGTTTAGTTTGCTAACCCTAATTTGGGGCCTTAGGGTGAATCAACAGGTAGTTGGAAAGTAGGCAATATGCTACTAAAGCATGCTGAATTTTGTTTTCTCATCCGTGTGGGGAGCAGAACTGTCATAAAAACACATGTTGATGTCTGGATATGCCATAGTTTTTCTACCCCTAACCCTAGGTTTAGTTTGCTAACCCTAATTTGGGGCCTTAGGGTGAATCAACAGGTAGTTGGAAAGTAGGCAATATGCTACTAAAGCATGCTGAATTTTGTTTTCTCATCCGTGTGGGGAGCAGAACTGTCATAAAAACACATGTTGATGTCTTGATATGCCATAGTTTTTCTAACCCTAACCCTAGGTTTAGTTTGCTAACCCTAATTTGGGGCCTTAGGGTGAATCAACAGGTAGTTGGAAAGTAGGCAATATGCTACTAAAGCATGCTGAATTTTGTTTTCTCATCCGTGTGGGGAGCAGAACTGTCATAAAAACACATGTTGATGTCTGGATATGCCATAGTTTTTCTAACCCTAACCCTAGGTTTAGTTTGCGAACCCTAATTTGTGGCCTTAGGGTGAATCAACAGGTAGTTGGAAAGTAGGCAATATGCTGCTAAAGCATGCTGAATTTTGTTTTCTCATCCGTGTGGGGAGCAGAACTGTCATAAAAACACATGTTGATGTCTGGATATGCCATAGTTTTTCTAACCCTAACCATAGGTTTAGTTTGCTAACCCTAATTTGGGGCCTTAGGGTGAATCAACAGGTAGTTGGAAAGTAGGCAATATGCTACTAAAGCATGCTGAATTTTGTTTTCTCATCCGTGTGGGGAGCAGAACTGTCATAAAAACACATGTTGATGTCTGGATATGCCATAGTTTTTCTAACCCTAACCCTAGGTTTAGTTTGCTAACCCTAATTTGGGGCCTTAGGGTGAATCAACAGGTAGTTGGAAAGTAGGCAATATGCTACTAAAGCATGCTGAATTTTGTTTTCTCATCCGTGTGGGGAGCAGAACTGTCATTAAAACACATGTTGATGTCTGGATATGCCATAGTTTTTCTAACCATAACCCTAGGTTTAGTTTGCTAACCCTAATTTGGGGCCTTAGGGTGAATCAACAGGTAGTTGGAAAGTAGGCAATATGCTACTAAAGCATGCTGAATTTTGTTTTCTCATCCGTGTGGGGAGCAGAACTGTCATAAAAACACATGTTGATGTCAGGATATGCCATAGTTTTTCTAACCATAACCCTAGGTTTAGTTTGCTAACCCTAATTTGGGGCCTTAGGGTGAATCAACAGGTAGTTGGAAAGTAGGCAATATGCTACTAAAGCATGCTGAATTTTGTTTTCTCATCCGTGTGGGGAGCAGAACTGTCATAAAAACACATGTTGATGTCTGGATATGCCATAGTTTTTCTACCCCTAACCCTAGGTTTAGTTTGCTAACCCTAATTTGGGGCCTTAGGGTGAATCAACAGGTAGTTGGAAAGTAGGCAATATGCTACTAAAGCATGCTGAATTTTGTTTTCTCATCCGTGTGGGGAGCAGAACTGTCATAAAAACACATGTTGATGTCTTGATATGCCATAGTTTTTCTAACCCTAACCCTAGGTTTAGTTTGCTAACCCTAATTTGGGGCCTTAGGGTGAATCAACAGGTAGTTGGAAAGTAGGCAATATGCTACTAAAGCATGCTGAATTTTGTTTTCTCATCCGTGTGGGGAGCAGAACTGTCATAAAAACACATGTTGATGTCTGGATATGCCATAATTTTTCTAACCATAACCCTAGGTTTAGTTTGCTAACCCTAATTTGGGGCCTTAGGGTGAATCAACAGGTAGTTGGAAAGTAGGCAATATGCTACTAAAGCATGCTGAATTTTGTTTTCTCATCCGTGTGGGGAGCAGAACTGTCATAAAAACACATGTTGATGTCTGGATATGCCATAGTTTTTCTAACCCTAACCCTAGGTTTAGTTTGCTAACCCTAATTTGGGGCCTTAGGGTGAATCAACAGGTAGTTGGAAAGTAGGCAATATGCTACTAAAGCATGCTGAATTTTGATTTCTCATCCGTGTGGGGAGCAGAACTGTCATAAAAACACATGTTGATGTCTGGATATGCCATAGTTTTTCTAACCCTAACCCTAGGTTTAGTTTGCTAACCCTAATTTGGGGCCTTAGGGTGAATCAACAGGTAGTTGGAAAGTAGGCAATATGCTACTAAAGCATGCTGAATTTTGTTTTCTCATCCGTGTGGGGAGCAGAACTGTCATAAAAACACATGTTGATGTCTGGATATGCCATAGTTTTTCTAACCCTAACCCTAGGTTTAGTTTGCTAACCCTAATTTGCGGCCTTAGGGTGAATCAACAGGTAGTTGGAAAGTAGGCAATATGCTACTAAAGCATGCTGAATTTTGTTTTCTCATCCGTGTGGGGAGCAGAACTGTCATAAAAACACATGTTGATGTCTGGATATGCCATAGTTTTTCTAACCCTAACCCTAGGTTTAGTTTGCTAACCCTAATTTGGGGCCTTAGGGTGAATCAACAGGTAGTTGGAAAGTAGGCAATATGCTACTAAAGCATGCTGAATTTTGTTTTCTCATCCGTGTGGGGAGCAGAACTGTCATAAAAACACATGTTGATGTCAGGATATGCCATAGTTTTTCTAACCATAACCCTAGGTTTAGTTTGCTAACCCTAATTTGGGGCCTTAGGGTGAATCAACAGGTAGTTGGAAAGTAGGCAATATGCTACTAAAGCATGCTGAATTTTGTTTTCTCATCCGTGTGGGGAGCAGGACTGTCATAAAAACACATGTTGATGTCTGGATATGCCATAGTTTTTCTAACCCTAACCCTAGGTTTAGTTTGCTAACCCTAATTTGGGGCCTTAGGGTGAATCAACAGGTAGTTGGAAAGTAGGCAATATGCTACTAAAGCATGCTGAATTTTGTTTTCTCATCCGTGTGGGGAGCAGGACTGTCATAAAAACACATGTTGATGTCTTGATATGCCATAGTTTTTCTAACCCTAACCCTAGGTTTAGTTTGCTAACCCTAATTTGGGGCCTTAGGGTGAATCAACAGGTAGTTGGAAAGTAGGCAATATGCTACTAAAGCATGCTGAATTTTGTTTTCTCATCCGTGTGGGGAGCAGAACTGTCATAAAAACACATGTTGATGTCTGGATATGCCATAATTTTTCTAACCATAACCCTAGGTTTAGTTTGCTAACCCTAATTTGGGGCCTTAGGGTGAATCAACAGGTAGTTGGAAAGTAGGCAATATGCTACTAAAGCATGCTGAATTTTGTTTTCTCATCCGTGTGGGGAGCAGAACTGTCATAAAAACACATGTTGATGTCTGGATATGCCATAGTTTTTCTAACCCTAACCCTAGGTTTAGTTTGCTAACCCTAATTTGGGGCCTTAGGGTGAATCAACAGGTAGTTGGAAAGTAGGCAATATGCTACTAAAGCATGCTGAATTTTGTTTTCTCATCCGTGTGGGGAGCAGAACTGTCATAAAAACACATGTTGATGTCTGGATATGCCATAGTTTTTCTAACCCTAACCCTAGGTTTAGTTTGCTAACCCTAATTTGGGGCCTTAGGGTGAATCAACAGGTAGTTGGAAAGTAGGCAATATGCTACTAAAGCATGCTGAATTTTGTTTTCTCATCCGTGTGGGGAGCAGAACTGTCATAAAAACACATGTTGATGTCAGGATATGCCATAGTTTTTCTAACCATAACCCTAGGTTTAGTTTGCTAACCCTAATTTGGGGCCTTAGGGTGAATCAACAGGTAGTTGGAAAGTAGGCAATATGCTACTAAAGCATGCTGAATTTTGTTTTCTCATCCGTGTGGGGAGCAGAACTGTCATAAAAACACATGTTGATGTCTGGATATGCCATAGTTTTTCTAACCCTAACCCTAGGTTTAGTTTGCGAACCCTAATTTGTGGCCTTAGGGTGAATCAACAGGTAGTTGGAAAGTAGGCAATATGCTGCTAAAGCATGCTGAATTTTGTTTTCTCATCCGTGTGGGGAGCAGAACTGTCATAAAAACACATGTTGATGTCTGGATATGCCATAGTTTTTCTAACCCTAACCATAGGTTTAGTTTGCTAACCCTAATTTGGGGCCTTAGGGTGAATCAACAGGTAGTTGGAAAGTAGGCAATATGCTACTAAAGCATGCTGAATTTTGTTTTCTCATCCGTGTGGGGAGCAGAACTGTCATAAAAACACATGTTGATGTCTTGATATGCCATAGTTTTTCTAACCCTAACCCTAGGTTTAGTTTGCTAACCCTAATTTGGGGCCTTAGGGTGAATCAACAGGTAGTTGGAAAGTAGGCAATATGCTACTAAAGCATGCTGAATTTTGTTTTCTTATCCGTGTGGGGAGCAGAACTGTCATAAAAACACATGTTGATGTCTGGATATGCCATAGTTTTTCTAACCCTAACCCTAGGTTTAGTTTGCTAACCCTAATTTGGGGCCTTAGGGTGAATCAACACGTAGTTGGAAAGTAGGCAATATGCTACTAAAGCATGCTGAATTTTGTTTTCTCATCCGTGTGGGGAGCAGAACTGTCATTAAAACACATGTTGATGTCTGGATATGCCATAGTTTTTCTAACCATAACCCTAGGTTTAGTTTGCTAACCCTAATTTGGGGCCTTAGGGTGAATCAACAGGTAGTTGGAAAGTAGGCAATATGCTACTAAAGCATGCTGAATTTTGTTTTCTCATCCGTGTGGGGAGCAGAACTGTCATAAAAACACATGTTGATGTCTGGATATGCCATAGTTTTTCTAACCCTAACCCTAGGTTTAGTTTGCTAACCCTAATTTGGGGCCTTAGGGTGAATCAACAGGTAGTTGGAAAGTAGGCAATATGCTACTAAAGCATGCTGAATTTTGATTTCTCATCCGTGTGGGGAGCAGAACTGTCATAAAAACACATGTTGATGTCTGGATATGCCATAGTTTTTCTAACCCTAACCATAGGTTTAGTTTGCTAACCCTAATTTGGGGCCTTAGGGTGAATCAACAGGTAGTTGTAAAGTAGGCAATATGCTACTAAAGCATGCTGAATTTTGTTTTCTCATCCGTGTGGGGAGCAGAACTGTCATAAAAACACATGTTGATGTCTGGATATGCCATAATTTTTCTAACCCTAACCCTAGGTTTAGTTTGCTAACCCTAATTTGGGGCCTTAGGGTGAATCAACAGGTAGTTGGAAAGTAGGCAATATGCTACTAAAGCATGCTGAATTTTGTTTTCTCATCCGTGTGGGGAGCAGAACTGTCATAAAAACACATGTTGATGTCTGGATATGCCATAGTTTTTCTAACCCTAACCCTAGGTTTAGTTTGCGAACCCTAATTTGTGGCCTTAGGGTGAATCAACAGGTAGTTGGAAAGTAGGCAATATGCTGCTAAAGCATGCTGAATTTTGTTTTCTCATCCGTGTGGGGAGCAGAACTGTCATAAAAACACATGTTGATGTCTGGATATGCCATAGTTTTTCTAACCCTAACCCTAGGTTTAGTTTGCTAACCCTAATTTGGGGCCTTAGGGTGAATCAACAGGTAGTTGTAAAGTAGGCAATATGCTACTAAAGCATGCTGAATTTTGTTTTCTCATCCGTGTGGGGAGCAGAACTGTCATAAAAACACATGTTGATGTCTGAATATGCCATAGTTTTTCTAACCCTAACCATAGGTTTAGTTTGCTAACCCTAATTTCGGGCCTTAGTGTGAATCAACAGGTAGTTGGAAAGTAAGCAATATGCTACTAAAGCATGCTGAATTTTGTTTTCTCATCCGTGTGGGGAGCAGAGCTGTCATAAAAACACATGTTGATGTCTGGATATGCCATAGTTTTTCTAACCCTAACCCTAGGTTTAGTTTGCTAACCCTAATTTGGGGCCTTAGGGTGAATCAACAGGTAGTTGGAAAGTACAGTATCAACATTCTAAGAGTGTCAGGCTTATTCTAAGAGAACGTTTCAGTTTAAAATAAGTATTTAAAGTCTTAAAATAAGATGGAGGTCCTCTTTCAATCTAGACTATGGTGTTAAAAATAAGATTATAAATGTGAAAAAGAAACAAAAGCAATAAATCAGGTACAACAAATATGCTCTTAACAATTTATTAACTCAAACTGCAAGTAACACAAATGGCTGTCCAAAACTGCAATCCAATGCATCACATTACAGCAATTAGAATGCCTATGAAACAAAGCGTAGTAGATGTACAGTATAGGTACATCACTGAGACAGTACTTAATATAAAAAGAAAAGAAAAAAAAAGAAAGACAAAACAGCATTTTTGTTCTGGTTTTAAGTTAAGAGCCTGTAAGAGCTTGAAGAAAATAACTGCGGTGAACAATAACTTGTCAAGACCTAAGTCTGATTTAGAACTTTTTCACTTCTCCCCAATGAACTTTTTCCAATCTGAAATGGCTTTCTTGTAGGATGAAGTTGCATCACAGGCATGGATTGCATCTGAAATCACTTCTGTCTGAAGCACAGACAGGACAGTTGCAACACATTTTGGGTACATAAGATGAAATGCATAATAGTATGCCATAAGGTAGAGCACACCTTCATGGAGGTCTTCTTTTGGAAAAGTTGTAACAGATGTAGTACCAATGGCCAGCATGCAGTTGTTCTCAGACACAATCAGAATGGGACAGGAGAGTGGTCTCCCCTTGAGGAAGGAATCTGGGTTTTCTGTTGACTAGAAACGCAAACACAAAAATAAATGAGCAGTACATAAACACTCCACTATTCCTGTTGGTCTTGGATCTGATGGCTATGGAGTGTTTCACTATTAAAGAGAACAAACAGTCTTGATTAATTTGTATACAATTCTGCATTTTAAAAAAATGTTATTTTGATAAAAAGTTATAGAAACTGTTAAAGATACTGGACTTGTTTTTAGTTGAAAGGAGATTCCTTTGAAGACATCTCATGCATTTTTAAAATAGAATAATTTGTTTAAAAAGGAATGAAGAAAGCAAACCAACACTAAACACACCATGATAACAGCCATAACTCTCATATAGTAGTTACAAATTTATGTATTAAATAGAGTCCGACCGATTTATCGGCAGGCCGATATTATCGGCCGATATTAGGCATTTTCCAAACTATCGGTATCGGCATTTATAATGGCCGATAAATGAATATTTCAAAAATAAAATAAAAACGGACGAAACACCCTTCAACCATGTCATGAGTGTTGGCGTTGTATAGTTTGTCCACCAGAGGGCACTCTACACTGTCCCTGTTGGCAACACTCGTGTATAATGCGCCACACATCCTGCAACCTGCTGATCCAGCCAGAGTCGGGCAGAGAGAACCAGTTATTCGCGAGTGAGATCATCGGTGAAGTGTGTTCATGGTGAGTTGGTCAGGAGACATACATTGCTTGAATAACAATTAAAAGAACATCCCCATCAGTTCTCTTAACTCAAATAAGCATGACAAAATTCGTGACTATCATTTCCAGTTTTGCTGCTGTTAAATAAGCCGAGAGTGAAGCGGAATTAGCTAGTAATTACGTTACGTTGTTACAGTGTAGTTGACTGACTGTCCTTTTAACTTTTGACAATGAGACTGAAGTATTTCTTTAATAGCGTGACAGTTATAGCATTGAGACGTATCATCTCTCCTTGGCCTGTTATATTGAAAATGTATGTTTTACAATTTGCAGTATGACGTTATCCATTGCTAAATTATGGCTCATCATAGACTAGCTAACCACAAAGCTAGCTAATGCCACTATCAGTGGAAGACCGCTAACGTTAACATTAATTAGCTTGGAAACCACAACGAACTTATTCTACCTAAATAAAGTAATGATTACTGTATTTATAAATAGCATATCTCTAGTTATACAGTCCCTGCATTGTAAAATGAAAGTTAGACATTTGCGAGGAGTGAACATTTAGACATAGAGAAAAAGTATCAAACGTAGCTTGTGCATAAAAGTTAGCTTTTCTTTTGCATGTGTGTGAAATCCAATGACGCCAAGTGTGCGTTGCAGACTGTCGTTCAGCCGCAGCATTAACGAGTCACATAATGGATTTAGATCGCTAAATAGTAGGTTTTAGAAGGCAGGCAGCAACTGATGATTGAAAATGGTTTGATGTAGCTTGGTGGAAAGAATTTAAAAAGTGCAGGTAAAGGGATAAGCAAGCTGACATTGTAATTATAAGGTAGCTTATAACCCAGCTAACAATTTATGGTTCCCAGAACGTTCTGGGAACGTTAGTTTTTGGTTACGGGAACGTTAGTTTTTGGTTCCTCTGTTCTGTTGTGACAATAAAAGAAACAAGTTTCTTTTTAAAATGCATTATCATATAATGTTAGTTAAAACTCATAAATAACTACAAATAACTAATGTTAGGGAAATCTATTAATGTTTTGTTGCGTGTTTCTGAAATTAAAAAAATGTATATATATATACACTCACCTAAATGATTATTAGGAACACCATACTAATACAGTGTTTGACCCCCTTTCGCCTTCAGAACTGCCTTAATTCTACGTGGCATTGATTCAACAAGGTGCTGAAAGCATTCTTTAGAAATGTTGGCCCATATTGATAGGATAGCATCTTGCACTTGATGGAGATTTGTGGGATGCACATCCAGGGCACAAAGCTCCCGTTCCACCACATCCCAAAGATGCTCTATTGGGTTGAGATCTGGTGACTGTGGGGGCCATTTTAGTACAGTGAACTCATTGTCATGTTCAAGAAACCAATTTGAAATGATTCGAGCTTTGTGACATGGTGCATTATCCTGCTGGAAGTAGCCATCAGAGGATGGGTACATGGTGGTCATAAAGGGATGGACATGGTCAGAAACAATGCTCAGGTAGGCCGTGGCATTTAAACGATGCCCAATTGGCACTAAGGGGCCTAAAGTGTGCCAAGAAAACATCCCCCACACCATTACACCACCACCACCAGCCTGCACAGTGGTAACAAGGCATGATGGATCCATGTTCTCATTCTGTTTACGCCAAATTCTGACTCTACCATTTGAATGTCTCAACAGAAATCATCAGAGACTCATCAGACCAGGCAACATTTTTCCAGTCTTCAACTGTCCAATTTTGGTGAGCTCGTGCAAATTGTAGCCTCTTTTTCCTATTTGTAGTGGAGATGAGTGGTACCCGGTGGGGTCTTCTGCTGTTGTAGCCCATCCGCCTCAAGGTTGTGCGTGTTGTGGCTTCACAAATGCTTTGCTGCATACCTCGGTTGTAACGAGTGGTTATTTCAGTCAAAGTTGCTCTTCTATCAGCTTGAATCAGTCGGCCCATTCTCCTCTGACCTCTAGCATCAACAAGGCATTTTCGCCCACAGGACTGCCACATACTGGATGTTTTTCCCTTTGCACACCATTCTTTGTAAACCCTAGAAATGGTTGTGCATGAAAATCCCAGTAATTGAGCAGATTGTGAAATACTCAGAGCGGCCCGTCTGGCACCAACAACCATGCCACGCTCAAAATTGCTTAAATCACCTTTCTTTCCCATTCTGACATTCAGTTTGGAGTTCAGGAGATTGTCTTGACCAGGACCACACCCCTAAATGCATTGAAGCAACTGCCATGTGATTGGTTGATTAGATAATTGCATTAATGAGAAATTGAACAGGTGTTCCTAATAATCCTTTAGGTGAGTGTATATTAAGGGTGTCACGTTTTCGATTTTAAATCGAAATCGATCGAAATTCATGCTCAATCTCGATTATCGAATCAAAAAATGGAATCGTCGATGCTGCCACGCCCCCATGTCACGTCAGCTTGGCTTGCCAAGCGAAACAAAAAAAACACGCTTGTTGAAGTGCTGCGAGTCAACCTAATAGCTACAACAAACAGCCAAAAGATAGCATGGCAACTGCAGATGCAGGAAACCCGTCGACAGAACTTGAACCCCCTCCTCTTTCACTGAAGTCGCCGGTGTGGAAGTATTTTGGATTTCCAGTGAGTTATGTTGACAATGTTCGTGTTGTCGACAAAAAAAACACAGTTTGCAAGCTCTGCTATGTACGTATACCACAGTATTCCACCGGCAGCACGACTAACATGGCAGGGCATCTCCGCAGGCACCACAAAAACATAGATTTATCTGTTAAACCGACAAGTGTAACACAAACTACTCTCCCATCTTCATTTGGAATAAAACTTCCAAGTAACTCAACACGTGCAAAGGCAATTACAAGCGCAGTAGGAGTATTTATAGCCGCGGACATGCGACCTTATTCAGTGGTAGAAAACTCCGGTTTTAGGCATTTAATTAGCGTGCTAGAACCGCGCTACGAAATCCCAAGTAGAACCATTCTCACAGCTACGGTGATACCTTCCATGTACAATAATGTGAAGGAGAAAGTTATTGAAGGTCTTAGCAGTGCACATTTAGTAGCCTTGACTACAGATTGCTGGACCTCCAGAGCAACACAGAGCTTCATGACTGTCACAGCGCATTACATTAATTATGACTGGGAAATTCAAAATCCAGTACTTCAAACTCGCCCCATATATGAAGCTCACACAAGTGAACATTTAGCAGAAGTGCTGAGGGAAGTGGTACTGGAATGGAAGTTGAACAGACAAAATGCAACAATTCCTGTGACAACTGATAATGCAAAGAACATTGTCAATGCCTCACATGCAGCTGGATTGTCTCCACACATTGGATGTTTTGCCCACACTGTGAATCTGGCCTCCCAGAAGGGTTTGGGAGTAAACCAGATTTCCCGTCTTTTGGGCAGAGTCAGGAGGGTGGTCACTTTTTTCCACAGAAGCACCACTGCAGCAGCCGTCTTAAAGTCAAAACAAGACATGCTTCAGCTTCCTCCTCACACGCTGGTTCAAGATGTCATTACAAGGTGGAACTCCAGCTATGACATGATCACACGCTATTTAGAGCAACAAGCTGCTATCTATTCTGGACTTGCAGAAAAAGACATTAAAAAAAATGCTAAAGACCTTATCACCCTCTCTGATCAAGATGTGACTGTTCTGGAAGATGTATGTCAGGTACTGAAACCCCTGAAAACAGTTACAACCTTGATGAGTTCCGAACAGCAGCCTACTGTGTCTATGGTCATGCCCCTACAACACACCATCCTGACATCTTTGAAACACAGTGACACAGATTCAACAATTGTAAAGGATGTTAAATCTGCTATAGAGGCAAACTTTGAAGAGAGGTATTCAGACCCAAGACTTCAACAGTTCCTGAATGAGAGCACTGCCTTGGATCCTAGGTTTAAAACTTTACCCCACCTGGATGACATATCTCGGAATGAGATCTTCAATTGTCTGGAGGAGAAAATCTTGCAAGAGCATTCCACACAGGTATGTGATGCTAATAGGCTAATGTGATTAAGTTAAAGTAGTTTGTTTTTTGTATTTACATAATTTCACATTCATAATATTTCATGAATAGGACTAATCACAATATCCTTTCTGTTTGTTGTTGTCACACTTAAATATAATTTCTGCCTGTTTATTACCTTAAACAACAGTGTTTTGTGTGTGACTATTTCAGCCTCATGCCTCAGGAGAAGGATCCAGCCAAAACCCTGCTGAGGATACAGTCACTGTAGCAACCAGTGGAGGCAGCCCCCCAACAAAGAGAACAGCACTCAGTGAACTGTTTGGTGATTTTTTCAGCACAGCCTCTACTGCATCATCATCAGAAACCAAACCATGGCCTGATGTTGTAAAAGACGAGATTCAGCTATACAAAATGGTTAAAGTAATTTCTGTGGATTCAAATCCACTGAAATGGTGGAAAGATAATGAGAACCAGTACCCAAATTTGTCCAAGCTTGCCAAACGTTATCTTGCTGTACAAGCAACAAGTGTGGCAAGTGAAAGAGTGTTCTCAACAGCTGGGGACATTGTGACATCACAAAGAGCAGCCCTCTCCACAGAGAATGTGGACATTCTCATTTTCTTAAAGAAGAACATGAAACTATAAAAAATAAATCTGCCAATATAAATGTAAATAGTTTATATTTTTGACAGTATTTTTGCAATATTTTTAGCAGTTCCCTTTTCATATTCCTCTTTAACAAGAACTTGAAAGCTTTTTTTTTTGTGAACTTGAATGTCATCATCTGTGAAGAAAACTGCACTTACAAAAGAGAAATTAGATGGCAGGTTATTTTGTATAAGTTTCTAATTGACTGAAGATATAAGTTATTGTTACATTATATTGTTAATAAACATTTTAAATTTGACAATGTAGTGTGTGGTACATTGCGAACAAAGGTCAGATATTATTATATTGCATAAAAGTCTTAAAATGGCATAGCTTGTGCTTTCAAATTTTTCTTTTGTAAATCGAGAATCGAATCGAACCGTGACTTTAGAATCGAAAATGTAATCGAATCGAGGATTTGGAGGATCGTGACACCCTTAATATATATATATATATATCAGCCGATATATCGGAATATCGGATTTTAAAACCAACAAATATTTGTATCGGTATCGGCCTTCAAAATCCTTTATCGGTCGGGCTCTAGTTACTGTATCACTATTCTTTTTCTGATTCACACATTAATTCACTAATTTCCTTGCTGGTTAGTTTCAGTCATTTTGGATAGCGCAGTTAATTTAAGAATTTACATAATTCACTTTACATTTACATTTGATATTGAATGAGTGGTTAAAAGTACTTATGCAATGAGAATTAATTCTTATGAAGTACAAAGGACCATATTTAGTTTAGGGCAACCCATAAGGAGTTATTTACTGTTTTACTGACAAAAGAAAATGATAAATTAACATTTTAGAACAATGCCACCAGTATTTCAGTTACTGTTGTATGCATGTCATATTTACAAGGAGCACTTGTGTATATTGGGCTAATTTTTGGACTTGATTTCTCCATCTAACTTTGCACAGTGGGCTTATTTTGGGCTTGGTTTCAGGGGTGAGGTTGCTTGTATGTCTCCTGAAACTTAGAAACACTGCTGTCTGTCTGTGTCATGGAGCGCAAGGTGGGGTAGGCAAAAAGAGAATTTCCCCACAGGGACTAATGAAGTATCACTATTCTGTTCTGTGTTCGGTCATGATTAATGTTATTGTGCTTTTAACTTGACTGATACTGGAAGTAGGTACATAAACAGACACAGTTGTATGTTCAGTATTTATACATGTAAATGTACTGAAATAAGCACACAGCTCAGCTCCCCCATTGACTGGGGCTGGTGAGGATGGTGCTGAAGGACAGCTCTCATTATTTACTCAGGGCTCACACTGCTGTCTGCTCTGTGTTTACAGCCACAGAGGCACCAGGACAGCAGCAGCAGACCCTCTAAACATCAGCACACCTGGCACACAAACTACTTCCTGTTTCAGTCTTGGAAGAATAGAACAACATACCCCATCAGTGTCCTCAGACCCCTGTGCTCATCCATCCACCCATCTTCCATACCACTAATCTGACAGCGAACCTGGAACCTTTCCCAGGCAGCACAGGGGAAAAGGCAGAGGAACACCTTGGGCAGGATGCCAATCAGTGTTTCTAATATTGCATATTTCTGATCTGACTTTATGATGTCACTGCAGGTAAAAGTCTATCAAGCAGCTTATTTATCTGTATATTTAACTAAATTTATTTTTATCTAACCATGTGATTGAGCTCAGACACCACATGGGGGCCTCATTGCTGCATAGCTGTAAAGCCCTCAGGGAAAGAGAGAAACCAGCCAATAAGGAGGAAGAGGATGTTGCTGGTAAGACTGTCAGTTAGCTTGTGTGGGCGTGAGCATTAGCTGCTCTAACCCCACACATCCTGTCTTCTCTCAGTCTGAGAGGCATCAGCAGAGGAAACTTCATGCAGCGTCTCCCTGAGCACAGGATGGACTTTCTGCTTCACAGGAAGTGTCCTCTCTGAGGAGCTGCCCTCTGGGTATGAAGATGTGGAGGACAGTGAGGGAGACCCTCTCTCAGGTAGGGGGCTGAGGTCTGTGGATGTGGGGGTTAGTGCAGTGCTTACAGTGGGATTCTGGAAGAAGCACATAATCTATTCTTCATTGATACAAAACTAGTGAAAGTTACTTTGTTAAAATTGCTGGATTTTTATGTATTTGTTTGTTATAAGAAATGGATTAGTTAGCATTATGATGGAATGTATGGTTTTATAGCAAAATGTCTTTCATGTTGAAGGATTTTGTAGGTCTGTTAGGATCACAGTTTATCTCAGGGGAATCAGAAGGAGAGGAGATGATAGAGCACTACGGTGATTCTGTCTTTGTGGATAAGATTTCTGCTGGTCTATTATGTGGATCTGTGTAATTTAGTCTGGTTTATCCCAGTGCCTTGTGCCTTCTCAGTATATATATTTAACCTCTTATTACATGCTTATTACAATGTCATGCAGACACGTTAAATAAACAGTTCAGGCTCCATGTGTAGTACTGTCACCTCCCGCCTCCAGTGTTGGGGGGTTAAATCCTGCCCCCATACAGTATCTTGCCCTGATCCTGTACTGCATGATTCATTGGATTATGGCTGTTTTTTTCATACTGTGACAAGGAAGCTTGTGAGTAAAGCCCCACAGAGGATGATGGGGATACTGTTGGGCAAAACTCAGGCAGTTTGTCTAGTAAATTACAACATTCATTTGACATCAAGTTAATGTACTAAAATTACTCTAAACTATCTTTAGATGTCATACGAGTAAAGGTTATTTGAGCTAAATCTGTTCAGCCTCAAGCAAAGGAGACTGAGGGGGGACATGATCCAGGTCTATAAGATTCTAACAGGTTTGGATGCTGTTCAACCGAATAGTTACTTCAGCATTAGTTCAAATACAAGAACTCGTGGCCATAGGTGGAAATTAGCGGGAAAACATTTCAAACTGGATTTAAGGAAGCACTTCTTTACACAGCGTGTAGTCAGAGTATGGAATAGTCTTCTTGATAACGTAGTGCAAGCTGAATCCTTGGGTTCCTTTAAATCAGAGCTAGATAAGATTTTAACAACTCTGAGCTATTAGTTAAGTTCTCCCCAAGTGAGCTCGATGGGCCGAATGGCCTCCTCTCGTTTGTATAGTTCTTATGTTCTTATGTTCTTATGTTTACTGTTTCACGTTCAAGGTTGATGGTGACAGGAGACACAGCAGAGGACTATGATGATGTAGATGGTAGAGCAGGGTCCACATGTTATACAGGGTCAGTTTCTCTTAACACAGAAGTAATGCAGTGAATCACAGCCTGTCACACCACAGTGCTCCTCTCAGATGGTTATATAAGTTCCTTTTATTTTTATGTGCTATTTCTCAATCAAAGACATCTGTTACAAATCATGCTCTATACACAAATCACTTCCCTAATAAACATTATTTACTCATAAATATAGTTTATATTCAGTCTCACTAACCTGTGTCCCCTCTTCTGTCCCTGTAGGTGAAAGAGCCTTGACCACACTGCCCCCTGGGGACGGCCCCCCTGAACTCGACCAGACTGACTATGATGATGTGGGGGAGGAGGGACTGACAGTCCTGCCTGAGGAAGCTCCTGGCCAAATGTTTAAATAAAAGGGGCAAATCACCTTCATATTTTATACAGACATATCACTAGTTCAGTTTTTCTGAATTAAGCTCTTTGTGTTTTTGAGATGGGCAATGTCCTTTATTAATGACCATATCTTTGTATTGTTATTCATGAAGAGAAAATAAACATGAATTCAATTCAGTTCTTTCCAATTTGATTACAAACCAACTTAAAATTCCAGCAACACTGACCAGTAGATATACTTGGATTTGTAGTAATTATTAATTGATTAATATTATAACCCTGAAAAAATGAGTAAGACAGGGAGGTACAGCATGGACCAGACTCCAGACACTCAGATGTACACGCATTCACTCACTCACACACTAATGGATCCTTAGAGCTGATTCACCTGCATATTTTGGATATCAGGTGGGAACTCTAGGACCCGGAACCCAAAGTTCAATATGTCTGTCTGTCAATCTTCCATAACCATTATCCAGTACAGGGCTGCATTGAGCCTGGGACCCACACAGGAAGGATGAGGCAGGGGGCACCCTGGGCAGGATGCCAGTCAGTCACAGGGCACACAGACACTCACTATGGGCAGCTTAGTGTCACCAGTTAAGCTAAATGCATGTTTTTGGACTGAGGAAGGAAACTAGAGATTCTTACAGACACAGTGAGAACATGCAAACTCCACACACACAACAGGAAGGAGGATGGATTCAAACTTCTAGCCCTGAGGATATTAGACTGGAGTGTGCTTTACCCTTGTGGGTAAATATAATTTCTGAGTATGTAAGTATCTGTTATTCTTAAAAAAAATGTATCAGTAAAATAAGAAGATTACTTCTGAACATCATTTTCTTATATTATAAAATGGGTAATGTTGTAATGAAGGGTAATGTTGTAAGGTCCAGTTAGGTTGGTGTAGTGCGTCTGGGTCAGTGTGTAGCTTTAATTCCACATGTTACTGCTGTCTGTAATTGTTATTGTGCCCTCTGCTCCCAGGAATAGGCTCCTTGCTCACTCTGACAAGGAAATCACAGTCTGTCCAAACTATAGAGAGTTTTATAAATATATAGACGATCTATTGGTTCTTACATTACTGGTTCCTAGTAAACCCTGTTGCTTTCCTGCTGATTATACATTATTTCATCATCTGGGCAGGTTTACTGCTGAGAGGAGGAGTCCCGACTCACATCACCACTACTGTGTGTGTATATTTGGAGAAAATGAGCGTTAAGCCCCCTGATTTGTCACTGGGCCTCTTTGATGTTACCTTGTAGCTCCTCTGATAAGGCAGCACTGAGTGTGATTGGTGGGTGGGGGCGTGTTCACTCTGAGGGGCAGGATGGTATAAAGACCCTCGCTGAGAGCTCAGAAGTGAAGGTTGGAGTCTCAGCTCTGGGGAGAGCTGGTTTGTCCTGATGAAGATGGAGATCTGCCTGTTCATCCTCCCTCTCTCATGCCTGCTTCTGCTCACCACAGCCAGTAAGTACCATGATCTTCCTCTGCTCCAGTGGTCCACTCTCAGCCAGCAGAGGTCAGGGGTCATTATTTGGGCCTGAAATATTTGTGGTTTATTGCATGCAGGGTCTGTGTACTGTGTATTAAAAACAAACAAACTGAAAGGTACCCAGTACTCTGACCCTGATTATATATAACATTTACTATGATGGTAATACACCATCATAATACCTGTCAGATTTTTAAACAATTTAAGTGTCTGGATTACATTCAGGAATAAATTGTTCATTTAAAATATAAGCAATATCCTCTTTTAACAATTACTGAAAACAGCAATTGCTTTGCATTTATTAATTTTTTATCGCAGATACGTATTCCACTTTGGATTTTTGCTACTGTGGTAACAGACTACATTTCTCAATAATGCCGAGGTGAAATTTTTATAATCCCATTTTTACACAGTAACATGGCACTCAGTACTCTTAAAAACCATTATGGGTTTATATGCACATATTTTACATACATCTGTTACGGCCTTAACAGAACTATTACCACTGTAGGCCTATCAGAATCAGCATTAAATATACAAAAATGTCAGTTTAAATGTGTCACACCCTGCTCCGTTCGATCCTAATGTGTGCCACGCCCACCTCGTTACCTCGTGTTCAGTCCTGATTGTGATCGCCTGTGTCCTATTAAGTCTAGCTTGTCTTGTGTATTTAGTCCTCGTCTGAGTCAGTCTTCCCCAGACTTGTCATTGTAATGTTGCCTGTTGTGATTCCCCGGTCCCGTCTTCCTCGAATAAACCCCGTCCAACCCGACTTCCTGGCTCCTTTCCCCTGCTTCCCTGCTCGCCTCTCCGCAACCGTGACAGATTGACAAGTCTCCCAACCAAGCTCAGCGCTGTCGGGAGGGACCTCTCGACCGACGAAGAGGTGATCCACTGGACCAACATGCTGGAACTTCAGGGGGATCCAGTGGCCCACCCGTTAGTGGAGAAATGTTGGAGGCTCATGAGACAGAGGGACGTGATCGGTGAGGAGCAGCTGCAGGCGAAGGTGGGAAGACACCTACAGCAGCTGAGGGAGAGAGCGGCCGCCTGGCTGTCCCCCCTGCGATACGCCTCCTGGGAGCCGCCCCCCGACTCACCGCCTGCCTCCTTCCCCGTCGCTAGCATGACGGCAAGGGCTCCAACCTCCACCAAACAGCGCAAGACTGAGCTTGAAGCGGCTTCGGCCGCTCACCCCCGCCGCTCCGGAAGGAAGCGGCGAAAGCCGCGCAGAGCGCAGCATGAGGGAGAGACAACGCTCTTCCTGGGTGCCTGCTCCCTAATGCCCGCGGCAACGCCTGCTCCGGACCTGCCGGCCACACCGCCTGCTGCCGCCGCCGATCTGCCCGCGGCTGCGCTGCCTGCTGCCGCCGCCGATCTGCCCGCGGCTGCGCTGCCTGCTGCCGTCGCCGATCTGCCCGCAGCACCGCCTGACCCGCCTGACCCGCCTGTCCAGCCTGACCCGCCTGTCCAGCCTGACCCGCCTGTCCTGCTTGTCCCGCCTGCTGCAGCTGCCGCCGCTCTACCCGCGGCACCGCCTGCTGCAGCTTCCGCCGCTTTGCCAGCGGCACCGCCTGACCCACCTGTCCTGCCTGACCCGCCTGCTCTGCCTGCAGTCCCTGCAGCTGCCACCACTCAGGCTGCGGCGCCCGCCGCGGCGCCCCCTGCTGGCCGCGTGATGGCGGCGCCCGCCGAGGCGCCCCCTGCTGGCCGCACGATGGAGGTGCCCGCTGAGGCGCCCCCTGCTGGCCCCGTGACTGCGGCGCCCGTCCTGCCGGCACCAGAACTGCCTGTATTGCCCGTCCTGCAGGCTCTTGACCTGCCTGTCTCGCCCGTCCTGCCGGCACCTGAACTGCCTGTCTCGCCCGTCCTGCCGGCACCTGAACTGCCTGTCTCGCCCGTCCTGCCGGCACCAGAACTGCCTGTATTGCCCGTCCTGCAGGCTCTTGACCTGCCTGTCTCGCCCGTCCTGCCGGCACCTGAACTGCCTGTCTCGCCCGTCCTGCCGGCACCTGAACTGCCTGTCTCGCCCGTCCTGCCGGCACCTGAACTGCCTGTCTCGCCCGTCCTGCCGGCTCTTGACCTGCCTGTCTCGCCCGTCTTGCCGGCACCCGAACTGCCTGAGGTGGCTGCGGTTGCGCCCCCTGCTGGCCGTGTGCTGGCGGCACCCGCTGTGGCGCTCCCTACTGGTCGCGTGCTGGCGGCGCCCGCCGAGGCGCCCCCTGCTGACCGGACGCCCGAGGCGCCCGCTGAGGCGCCTCCTGCTGGCCACACGCCCGCGGCCCCGCCTGAGGCCGCCTCTCCCGTCCTGCCCGCGGCCCCGCCTGAGGCCGCCTCTCCCGTCCTGCCCGCGGCCCCGCCTGAGGCCGCCTCTCCCGTCCTGCCCGCGGCCCCGCCTGAGGCCGCCTCTCCCGTCCTGCCCGCGGCCCCGCCTGAGGCCGCCTCTCCAGTCCTGCCCGCGTCCCTGACTCCCTCGCCATTACCCCGGCAAGGCCAACGCCCCACAGGACCCCGCCTGTCGGTGTCCCGTAAGGGAAGGGGACATAGGCGTCGGGCCTGGGTCCCGCCCGCCCTGCCCCCTGGCTCGCCCGTTCGGCCCCTGGCTGTGGCTCGCTGGCTGCCTGCGGGTCCTCCGGCTCGGGGTCGGCGGTCCCCTCCGGGTCCCCCCCTGGATCCTCGGTGCCGGTCCTCGGTCCCTCCTCCGGCTCCATGTCGGTCGCCTCCGGGCCCCCCTGCTCCAGTTGGGCGTCGGACGGCGCCTTCGCCGGCTCCGGCTGCGCCTCCGCCTGCCGCGGCTTCCCCCTCCTGCCTGCCTGCACTGGTGTTCCCTCCTGCTCCCTCCGTGTCCCCTCCGTCACTCCCTCGTCCCGTTCCCATAGCCCCTGGGTGGTCCCCTCCTGCTCCCTCCTCCCTCTCCCCTGCGGCCCCTCCGGCCGCTGCCCGTCGCCCGCCTGGGCTCCCTCGTGCTCCCCTTGTTCCTCCTCCCTTTCCGTTTGTCCCGCCTGTCTCTGCTCCTCGTCCCTTTCTGTCTCCTTCATTCACTCCTGGCCCTTTTGTTCCTCCTTTCTCCCCTCCTTCTGTGTCTCCCTTCCTTGTCTGCCTGTCTGCCTTCCCTGTTCTGTGTCGTGTCTTGTCCTTCTCGTCCCTGTTCTTGTTCTGCGTCTCCGTTCTGTTCCCTGTTTTTGGTTGATGTTCTGCTTTGTTTTCCAGGTCCTGTTTTCCCGGTTCGTCTCGTCCGTCGCCTCTCCTCTGGCGCGCCCGGTGTGCGCGCCTTTGGGGGGGGGGGGTTCTGTCACACCCTGCTCCGTTCGATCCTAATGTGTGCCACGCCCACCTCGTTACCTCGTGTTCAGTCCTGATTGTGATCGCCTGTGTCCTATTAAGTCTAGCTTGTCTTGTGTATTTAGTCCTCGTCTGAGTCAGTCTTCCCCAGACTTGTCATTGTAATGTTGCCTGTTGTGATTCCCCGGTCCCGTCTTCCTCGAATAAACCCCGTCCAACCCGACTTCCTGGCTCCTTTCCCCTGCTTCCCTGCTCGCCTCTCCGCAACCGTGACAAAATGTAAGTGTAATACATTAATATATTGACTTGACCTGACTGATTGTACCTTTAATACAATAAACTCATAACCAGGGTATGATATAATATTGCTGGTTATTTTAAACTGAGTCTAAGGACATTTTTACAATTAAGTTCAATATGCCAATAAGTCAAACGGAAGAACATTTGCGCTACAGCATATCAAAACTATGTATTATTCATAAAAATATTATTATAATTACAGAATATTTTTGATCCATGATTTATTAATGAAATGAACGGAAGATTGGCCTATAAATTATAATTAAATACGACACTGGATAAAATATGACGAATTTGTTTGCTACTAGCATATCTGGATTTTCGGAATTTTACAGAAATGATACCAGCTAAATCATTCAACTTTGGCAAAATTTTTATCATATCAAAATTTTTTTTGTCAAAATTCAAAGATGGAATTTAAAATAGGCCTAATAATACTTTTTATATGTATCAAGCAATCACTTCTCTGATTATAATGACGCTTCTCCGTCCTTCTACCATATTATTACGGGTGTCGCCAGGCTCCGGTCCGCGGAAAGCTGGACGCTGGTTCATTTACAAAAATAACATGTAAATTAAACTTAAAGGCTGCGTCTTTTTAACGACCCCAGATTAGCCAGCGACCTGATCCCATCTGAAAAAAATGGAAACGTAACAAAGTGATCCGGTCCGCGGCTGGGATCCCCGTCGGTTATTATCGAGCCGAGGGGAAACCTTTTTTTGGTGGGGGGGAGCAGCTACTCGCCAGTAAAGGTTATCGGCCAGGGAGGGGGAGGGGTTAAAAAGCATTGCTAACTACCGGTAGGTTAAGAACAAAAACTACACGGTGCCTTTACAAGGACACACTTTTCAATATTTTGGGCAAAGGGGGCAGGAGATGAAACAGCTGTGTTATAAACGTGCCTGGTTATTAGACATAAATCATTTTAAGAGCGTTTAACCGCCAGATTTTCCGTCACATATTCACTAACCAGGTACCCAGTTTGACTGTTTTAATTTGATTAAATTTTTAATAGCTCTAAATGTGAAGCTTATATCATGTGTCATATACCGTATGAGTGTGATACTGAACTGCAGTGACTTACAGTGACTGTCCTGCACTTGCAGACAGTGACGTCAGGCTGGTGGGTGGCGGCGATCCCTGTGCTGGGAGAGTGGAGGTTCTTCATCAAGGACAGTGGGGCACAGTGTGTGATGATGGCTGGGATATGGAGGATGCTGCAGTGGTGTGTAGGCAGATGTTCTGTGGAGATGCTGTAGCTGCACCACAGTATGCTCACTTTGGAGCAGGAAGAGGGAGCATCTGGATGAGTAATGTGGCCTGTGGAGGGTCAGAGTCGACACTGAAGGACTGTGGGTCCAGACAGAGAGTATATAGCTGTGGTCACCATGAGGACGCTGGAGTTATCTGCTCAGGTAGGACACATGTACTGATCAGTAAACATGCTGCGCAAAGTCAATTTGCTCACTTTTAATCAAGAAACATATTAAAAAGTCTCTCAGAAAAGCTTTTAATAGTGCAGCTCTGTGTGTTACTTTGAATGTCAGTTTAGAATGACTCAGTGGGTCTTAGTTTTATATTTATTTACATTCATAAATCATAGCTTCGATAATTTGTGAGATTATGAGCAGAGGAGAAATCACCATTAGAGGCTTTATAGAGTTATTTGTCACACAGCCTAGTTTTATATGCTATTGTGTACATTTATTAAACTTTTGTTGAGAAAAAAATATAGCGTAATTTTTGCCCCACTAAATACATCAAATCTTCTGTCTGCTAACTGCTTATGCTGGTGAAGCTGGCGGGGGCTTGGAGCCGATCCCAGGCAGCACAGGGCACAAGGCAGGGGGACACCCTGGGCGGGATGCCAGGCAAATAGATAAATGGTGTGATTAATCAATTACTGCAAGCCTGTCAGAGTAAAATCTGTGTGCTTTACTTTTTGGTTTTCTTTGATGAAGGAGAAACACACCACAAATAGATATGGTCAGCAACTCAGCAAAATCAAAATAGTAAACAAAATCTTACCCGACTTTCTTAAAATTCACAAGATATTTATTCAATCATGTTGTTCCTGGACACTATAGCCTCCATTAGCTCATGGCCACATGGTTTTTAATCCATGCTGACAAAGAGAAAAAGGTAATAAAATTACAGGAAGTTTAGCTGTATTTTATACACAGAAACACAGAGAGCCTGTGAAGCCTGATTCTATTCTTATGCTTGTTCTGATTTAGCCTGAAGCTTTCAATGTGCTTAAAACAGTGATTAATTGTAGTATTTTATACTATTATAAAATGTAGGTGAATACATTATTATCCTCTTATTATTTTTATTATTAGGATATTGTTTATTGACACTGCTAGATCGCAGCCTGTGACCCACAGCAGAGAATGGGACCCTAACTTCACCACCAAAGGTGTTTAGTGAGGCGACTAGTCTGACCACCCCCTCCTATACACAGTCTTATGCTGGACCAACAGTAACAAAAGCCACACTCAGGGAAACACACCACCAGCCTTACTCCCCATGTGCAGGTTACCTTGTCCTGCTCCTGACACTAATGTAGCGACTCCATCAGGGTCAGTAACCTGAACGACATCACCGATAGCCGAAACCACAGGGCCACCTGTCCCCTGATGTCTTCAGTGCAGAGAACCTGACTACAGCTGAGCAAAGGTGAAGGAAAGACCAGTCAGTGTGCAGCCACTGGCATGCAGCAGCCATCTGCTCAGACGTGTCTAGGAACGGCTCTGGGTTACTGTCAGGGTCCATCTTTGGGATGTGCACATGCACAGGGACCCATAACAGAAGGACTCCTTAAACACTGCTGGCCCTTAAAGTATTATGATTATGAGGGGGAGACTATCATTGTTATCATACAGTAGGAAATAATGTAGCTGCTTTTACTTCAGTGATGTCGATAAATCTGTTTTATTTTGATCTCTGTTTACTTTTAATTTAAATTTTGAAATGCAGCTGACAGGAGGACCTCATCTGTGCTCTGGGAGACTGGAATTTCCACTTGGAGACTCAAGGGGCACCGTGTGCGATCCTGACTTTGACCTGCAGGATGCAAAGGTTGTGTGTCGGCAGCTGGGCTGTGGGATCCCTGTGGAGGAGCCCAGGGGGGCTGCATTTGGGAAGGGGGGTGGGCAGGTGTGGTCAAAGAAGATTAACTGCAAAGGGGATGAATCTGATTTTGGTCAGTGTTTGAGATCATCCACAGAGGAACAGAACTGCAATCATGAGACGGATGTGGGACTGAAGTGCTTCTGTAAGTTGTGCTGGAAAATTATTTACTAACTTATAGGTGCTAGACAGTTTGCTAATATTATTGAATGTCACTAATTATACTTTTCAAATCCCTCTATATTAATAATATTAACACAAAGGAAAAAAAAATTGCTGCTACCTGATGATATTCTGCATTTGCTTATTCAGGGTTCCTGCGGATCCTTAAAAAGTCTTATTTTAGAATTGCCGAATTTAAAGTCATAAAATGTCTTTAAAAAGTATTATTTTTTTCTGGCATGTATTCTTAAACCCCATCATATATGGTTTAATATTTATTGAAATCATGAATGTTTATGGAATCATATTACCTCCAAGCTTTCATGCCTTGTTTATTATTGCCACGCTAACCACACGAGTTCTGGCTTGTGTAGCACATAGATATCAAAACACTGCGCTCCGCCGATGTAGGATAATTTGATTTTCTATGGTTAGTAAAGGTGTGTATATATGTATATAGTAGCCCTTCACAAGCTCATTTTCATGTCGCGGGTTCGGCGTAAACTAGTGGATGTTAGCATTGTAGTTTGTGTCAGTACGATCCATTGTCAACATGGGGAAATGCAAATTTAATGAGAATTGGACAGACAATGACAAATATGCAGGTTGGCTACAACGCGCTACAGACTCACATGATCTTAAATGCTTGTAGTGCAAGAAGACCTATAAAATGGGTAGTATGGGTATTCAAGCGGTCGAGACACATCGTGCATCAGAGAAACACAAACGCTATGAGTCCTGAAAGATGACTTCACTACCCACCCAGAACTACATTCAGTGTGGGCCTAGTCTACCAGATGCTACTTTGGAAGTTCAAACCATTGCCGAAGTTACAGCTTCGGAAGCATCGTGTTCGACATCTTTTTCTGGGTTTTCAACAAGAGCAACACTTAAGGCCGAAGTGCTTTGTTCTCTTTACACGGTGAGCCAACATCATTCATACAAATTAATACAGAAAAGTGGAATTAACAAAGTGGAATTAACACAGTGTTTCAGGTGATGTTCCTGGATTCAGCCATAGTAAAGTCGTTCACCTGTGGGAGGGATAAGACCGCGTATATATCTAGGTTCAGTTTTGCACCTTTCGTCCAACGTGAGCTGAGATCAGCTGTGAATGACGACAGCTTTGTGACTATGTTTGATGAAAGTTTAAACAAATCAATCAAATCAAAACAAATAGACTTTCATTTGAAACACTGGACCACTACTTAGACTGGAACATTTGTGGAATCAGGCTACTATGATCACAGTTTAAGCAGCCTCTAAGTTTGCCAAGTGTGACATTAGAAACATAATTTTTTGACCTGCAATACAATTTATTAGAGCTTTAGTGTTTAAATTTATATGCCTTTGTGAAACCACACTCCTCACAATATACACAGCGTCACTTGGTGCTAACAAAAGCGGATCTTTTAAAATCGTTGTGCAGTTCATGTATACATGAAGTACATTTAAAATGGCAAGAGCTATGGGTTTTTTTTTGGTCGTGAAAATGGTTTTATTTTTTTCTTTTTGAGGTCTTAGAAAGGTCTTAAAAAGTCTTAATGTTGATGTTAAAATCTGTGCAGCAACCATGTTATTTGTTTCTCTGTTGTTCTACATCCATGCTGTTTGCAGGGTACACAGACTCCAGGCTGGTGGGCGGCCCTGACTCCTGCTCCGGGAGGGTGGAGCTGCAATACCTCAGTGAGTGGGGGACAGTGTGTGATGCATCCTGGGATATGAGAGCAGCCAGTGTCCTCTGTCAGCAGCTGCAGTGTGGGAGCGCTGTGGCAGTGCCAGGACAGGCCTGGTTTGGAGAGGGGAGGGGCCGCATCTGGGCTGATGTGTTTGAGTGCCAGGGGAATGAGACACACCTCTCCCAGTGTGCTGTGTCCTCATGGAGTCGAGCTGCATGCTCTCATGGACGGGATGCAGGACTCATCTGTGAAGGTGATGACGGTACTACAGCTGACATTGTACAATGAATTAGTAGTTTGGGTTTTAAAAAAATTGTGAACCAATATATATTATGATTATACAAATCAGAATAGCCTGGTATCATAAAAAAATTCATCAAACTTCTATGCTACTTACAGTAAATCACTGAGAAATGTGGGGCTCTTGCAGACTAAAAATGTTTTATATAAACATTTTAATGGCAACATTAGAAATATTAACATATGCAGCCAAAACTCCAGCAGTTTGTATAATAACTAATTGAATGCAGTGTAGTCAAAGATGTTTCTAATATGCACATCTGACAAACACTGACAGTGACTGATGTATCCACAGGGTCTAAATCTCTCTCAGCTCTCAATGGGACAGTAAGACTGTCTGGAGAGAGTGGCTGTGAGGGTCAGGTGGAGGTTTACTACCAGCTGACCTGGAGCAGAGTTCTCATGGACTCCTGGAGCTTCAGGGAGACCTCTGTGGTCTGCAGGCAGCTGGGCTGTGGCTCTGCAGTGAGGCTGTACAGCTCCTCCCTGTCTGGGACAGGGGACAGTGATGTATGTCTGACAGGGTATCAGTGCTCTGGGAATGAATCTCACCTGTTGAACTGCAGTGATCTACAGAGACTGAGCTGCAGCTCTGGTCCACAGGTGCCCATAGAGTGTTCAAGTGAGTACAGAATAGTAATGATAGCACATATTTAGAAAATCGTGTTTAAGATAAAGTTTAAAACATCTTATAGATAAACAGCTCTGACATCAGATGGATGGATGGATGTGCAATTACGAAACGAAAAACAAGAAACAAATTACCTCCCTCTGTCCCTCCTTCTCCCAGAGCACAGGTCCATCAGGCTGGTGGGTGATGCTGGGGGCTGTGCAGGGAGGCTGGAGGTGCTCCACTAGGGCTCCTGGGGGACAGTGTGTGGAGACTCCTGGGACCTGAAGGATGCTCAGGTGGTGTGCAGACAGCTCCAGTGTGGGACAGATCTCCGTGACCCAGTGCCCACCTTCTTTGGACCAGGAACTGGACCCATCTGGTGGATGAGGTGGACTGTGAGGGGAATGAGACGTCTCTGTGGGACTGTCCTTCAGCACAGAGGGGACAGAATGACTGTGTCCATAAAGAGGATGTAGGAGTTGTGTGTTCAGGTGTGAATATTTTACATCAGGGCTCTTCATCTTAATAAAGGGAAACAAATCTGAAATTATGAAACCTAAAGACTGACAGCAGTAACAAAATACTGAAGTAATGACTTTTTTTTTTTCCAACAATATGTTTATTTCACTTTTTCTTTTATACACAAAAGCAAAACAACACACAACAAAACATCCCCTCAGACACAATACATAAGAACATCACACAACACATTAACAAAGCCTTTTGACAGAAAATATCAGGCGACAACCAGCTCATATCACGCCAAACAGTGAAAGAGTAACAAATCTTAGCCGTCGTCCTCTTCTTGATCGTCAGACAAGTTCGTGCCCTCCGCAAAGAGCATGAAAGGCTTCCAAACACTCTCAAACAAATCCTTTTTCCCTTTTAACAAAAATGTGATGCGTTCCAAAGGAAGCGTAGCCAACATCTGTTTGACCCATTGTCCAACACTTGGCCTTTCTATACATTTCCAGTACAGTGCAATCAACCTCTTAGCCTGTAATAAACAAATATCGATAAACAATTTCTCAGTCTTCGTATAGTCTGTGTGCTCGGGGTATATACCTAGAAGTATAAAGGAAGGCTCCAAAGGAAGGTCCTTAGCAATAATGGACTTCACCGTGCTCCGTATTTCACCCCAAAAAGCCCTAAGTTCTCTACAGTCCCAAACACAGTGAAGCAGTGTACCTCTTTCGTCCCCACATTTCGCACATACGTCCGGGACCAGCGGATTGTATTGGTGCAGTCTAACAGGAGTGACATAGACACGCATAAGCCACTTGTATTGTAATAATCTTAACCGAGAGTTTATAGTTTGTTTATGCGCCTTCCGGCAAACCCCTTGCCACTCATCCAGTGACAAATTTATCTGTAGATCCTCCTTCCAAGCCTCCAATTTCTTGGTTGAATTATCTGGAGAATGTGATAACAGCAATTTATAAAGTCTTGAGATTGCACCTCTACCAAGACCATGTTCACTTACCAATTCTTCTAACCTGGATTTGGGTGGACACAATAAATTTCTTTGCTTCGTCCCTACATAACTTCTAATTTGTAGATACTTGAAAAAATATTTCCTATGAATATCATATTTGAGACTAAGCATGTCAAATGTCATCATGTTATCAGAGCCCGTCAGATACAGATCTTGAATTTTCTCCAATCCCTTCATAGCCCATTGCTTAAACACCGCATCAGCTCTTCCCGGGGGGAAGGTCTGATTACCCCAAATTGGGGTCAGCCTTGATAAAATGACCGGCTCCTTAATGTGCCTTTTAACAGTATACCACACCTTAACCATATTTTTAACTATTGGGTTCTTAGTCTTCTTCATCAAATTAACTTCTGTATCCGAAAAGAGGTACAAGGGTAATGGGGGGCTCAATACGCCACATTCCATTTCTGTCCACTGGGGAGGATCATTTTTACAAAAATAGCACCCAATAGATCTAAGCTGAGCTGCCCAATAGTACCACTCTATGTTCGGGCACATCAAGCCTCCCTCATCGTATGGTAAATGCAGTAGAGACAGGCGTATTCTAGCACGTTTGTTCGACCATAAAAAATCAAGAAGCAGTTTCCTAAACGTTTTAAACCAATCAGCAGGAGGAGGTAAGGGGATATTCTGAAAAACATACAATAGCTTCGGAAGTATACTCATTTTATAAATATTTATTCGACCTATGAGGGACATGGGAAGAAGACTCCATCTGTTGACGCTATCTTTAATTTCGTTACCCAACGATTCATAATTATGCTGAACTATTAAATCCAAACTTGGAAGAATATGTATGCCTAAGTAAGTAAATTTAGAAACTGATTTGAAATGTGAAACAGCCTCCGGCGGGTCTTCTCTTTCTCTATTATCTAGCAATAGGATGGATGATTTCGATCTGTTTATTACATATCCAGAAATATGACCAAACTCATCAATTAGTTCCAACAATGCCGGGATAGACAAATTTAGTCGTGAAAGGAACAAGATGATATCATCCGCATACAGCGACAGCCTGTGTTCCACCTGGCCGACCATGATACCGGTAATGTATGAATGCGACCGTATGGCTATTGCCAAGGGCTCCATCGCTAAAGTAAAGAGCAACGGGGATAACGGACATCCCTGCCGACAACCTCGTTTAACCATAATTGGTTTAGACACATTTTTATTTGTTAGAATTTCTGCCGTCGGGTGCAAATATAATAGTTGTATCCATTTCCGAAATTTTGGCCCCAATCCAAATCTCTCCAACACCTCAAAAAGATATGCCCAGTCTACCCTATCAAACGCCTTTTCAGCATCCAGGGAGAGGAGGGCCGTGTCTTTAGGGACATCCAAAGCTTGAATAACATTAAGAACCCTCCTTACATTATATAGACCCTGCCTACCTGAGATAAAGCCATTTTGATCCCTGTGTATAAGCAATGGGAGGGCGTCTCGCAAACGATTTGCTAGTAGTTTGCTGATTATCTTAAGATCTGTATTAAGCAGGCTTATTGGCCTCATGTTCTCACATTTGTCTCTAGACTTTCCAGGTTTAGGCAATAAAATGATTAGTGCATTCGCCATCGTGTCAGGGAGGTCCCCCACCATAAACGCTTCTTTTAACATTTCCAACATTGGCCTTACCAACCGTCCCTTAAATTTCTTATAGAAGTCAATCGGAAACCCATCAGGGCCTGCCCTTTTACCTGCGTTCATGCTTTCAATTACTCCGAGTATTTCTTCCTCACTAATATCTGAGTCCAAATATAAGCCTAGATCCTCTGTGACAGTTGGTATGTGTAACTTATCCAAAAATAATTTCCGTTCGTCTAAATCTGTCTGGTTTTGAGAGTCATAAAGTGTTTCATAAAACTGTCTAAATTCATTATTTATCTCTATAGGGTCCACGACTGTCTCCCCACTCGCAGTCGTTATTGTAGTTATGTCCTTTCGTGTGTCCAATTTTTTTATTTGCCACGCCAAAACCTTACCGGGTTTCTCACCCTGTTCATAAAAAGACTGATTTAACCGTATTATGTTAGAGGCTGCCCTGTCCGCCGCGGCCTTGTTATACTGTGCTTTCAACAGCATCAGTTCTTTTCCTACATGCGGATTTTTATCTCTAAACAGTTGATCCTCCAGATGTTTTATTTTCCCTTCCAGCTGTTGTCTTTTCCTGCGCTGTTCTTTAGATTTGGAGGAGGTATAAGAAATGATATAACCCCTTATACAAGCCTTAAAGGCATCCCACCTGATACCGGCTGCGGTCTGTGTCGTATTTAGACTAAAATATTCATCAATTTTATCCCCCACATATCCTACAAAAGATTCATCTCTAAGCCACTTTTGATGTAAACACCACCTAGGTGGGTCTATCAATAACCCCCTATGGGTGTAAGCTACGTTACAAGGGGCATGATCCGAGATTGTTATACTATCATAAAAACAAATTCCCATATCAGGCAACAAATCTACCGAAATCAATAAGTAATCAATACGGGAGTAAGTGTTAAATGTTTTGGAATAACAAGAGTATGTAACATCGATAGGGTTTTGATGCCGCCAAACATCTATCATTTGCAGTTCTCTCATAAAATTCTGGATGACCTCCCTACTTTTATGATGAGTCTGGTCAATTCCAGTTGATCGGTCTAAGACTGGATTCAAAACACAGTTCCAATCTCCACCAATAATAGTTTTACCTGAGAGAGAAGAAATGGTTAGAAATAAATTTGTAAAGAACCGATCGTCATCAATGTTTGGTCCATACACATTCACTAAGTTGAAATTTTCCCGCAAAATTGAGCCCTGAATAATCAAATACCTTCCGGATTTATCTTTTATAATATTTGTAACGTGCAAGGGCACCGATTTATGAATCAGTGTTATTACTCCTCGGGCTCGTAACGTATAAGACGATGCATACAACGAACCTTGCCACCTTCTACCAATTTTGGTATTGCCCTCCTCCAGAGTATGGGTTTCCTGTAGGAAGACAATCCTAGAGCCTAGATCCTTTATCCTGTTCATAACCTGCTTAATCTTTTTAGGTGTACCCAGGCCTCTGCAATTCCAGGAAGTAAACTTAATTTCAAATTTTTGTGTCATCTATACACTCGCAAACATTTTATGCTTGCCCTACGTATATATGTCCAAGAGGATGTACACACATGAACAATAAGACAAAAAACTGCGAACGTTACGAACATCACAACAACAAACCTCCAACCCAGCTCGCTGGGTAAACCCCTGAAGTATTCTACTTCCTACCGCGAACTTCGTTAGATTCTTAAAATCTAAACCTTTATCCTAACATTCGCCTGCGACCATATTCAAGTAATGCATCCTTTTTTGAACAGTTCTTACTTTTGCGACTGCCAATATGCCTTACCGAAACCGATATACTGTATAAATGGTTGTGGCTAATCTTGTAAACATAAATCAGTCCGCCACCACCGTTTCCATTTGAATCTTCTGGGTAAAGCCCTTGGCCTCCGCTGGGGAAGTGAATTTGTGGACTGTCTCCTTATATGTCAGCACCAGCGTGGACGGGGAAAGAATGCCATGCCTCACTCCTAGTTTACGCAGTTGTTCGCGAACAGCGTCGAACTGCTTGCGTCGCCTGTGCACCTCCGCAGCGACATCCGCAAACAGCTTCACACGCCGATTCTTATAGAAGATGTCCCTCTTTGTTCTGGCACTTCGTAACACGACTTCTTTTTGCTTGTAATTAAGAAATCTCATGATTACCGTTCTTGGTGGGGTATCGGTGTCTCTCTTCGGTCCAATGCGGTGGGCCCTTTCCAGGACTAAAGGGTGACGCATTGGGCCTAGCCCCAACGCATCAGGCAACCAACTCTCCAGAAAGCCGCATACGTCGGGACCCTCAGAATTTTCGGGAAGGCCCACCAGCCGCAGATTATTCAAACGCGATCTAGTTTCCAAATCGACCACTTTGTCCTCTAGATGCTTATTTCTTGTCTCCAATTTCTCGACCACCGCTCTCAAGTCAATCTGCTCGTCCTCCACGTTGGACAGACGCACCTCTGTCCCTGCCACCCGCGCCAAACATTCAGTCACCTCCTGTCTCGTGTCCGCTATAGCCGTAAGTACCCCATCAAATCTTCCGGTGAACTCGCTTTTCAAATTGCGTATTTCCCCCAGTATCTCCTCCTTAGCCATATTTAGAAGCCGTTGGTCCATGCTGTGTAAATTCAGCGCTTCTCTGTTCACAACCCCTTCGCTTGCCTCTGCGCCAGCGGCCGAAGCATCCGTCATAACGTTAGCTTCCTTGCTAGTCGGCTGCTCAGCTTCATGCGCTTCAAAGTTCGACAATTTGGATTGCGTCGTAGATTTAGACTTCTCCCTACTGCCTCTCCCTGCTCCAGGCATTTCTGCGTCAATTCCACCACTCCGGAGAGATTCTTTCTGGTTGAAGTATAAGGATTATACAGGATTGTTGCAAAGAGCAGACTCGAACGCGACCGTCTAGCTTGCGGCCATACCCGGAAGTGAAGTAATGACTTTTAGAATTTATTTGTATTACTTTAGGTTAAGGCTTCTGATAAGTTAATTAATGCCCAATATTTATGCAAGAAATGTAATGTTTCACTCCACTTCTGCAAGTTCAGTGTTACTCTCTGATTATCAATAATTGTTCATTTAAATTATTCCTTAAAACTCTTCTTAGAATATAAAGAGATCAGACTGGCTGATGGCTGCTCTGGGCAGTTGGAGGTTTTCTACAATGGCACCTGGGGAAATGTGTGCTTCAATCAAATGGACACAACCACAGCCAGCTTGATATGTCAACATCTCAACTGTGGAAAGAGTGAGGCTGTTTCTAACTCATGGTCTCGGCTGAAAGGAGCTCTGAACTGGCTTGATAACCTGAAATGTCGCCCACATGACTCCACACTGTGGCAGTTCCCGTCCTCTAACTGGGGAGATAATAGATGTGAGGAAGGTGAAGTAGCTCAGATACACTGTAAAGGTAACCTACCATACTCATTATCTTTATTAATCCACTTTGTGTTTGGATTTATTATTTATATGATTACCATATCACCAAAAAACCTATCTGGATTCATAACGTTTTTGTTTTCCTTAATTTCCTTTATATTCCATAATAATATAGAAAATCCTTAATTCTTTCTTAATTTTTTCTGTATGAAAGGATGTTCTGCTGCTGCCAAGGACAGATCATGTTCACGTAAGTTCAGTTATTACCTGCCCAGTGTTACGTGTTTATCAGTCAGTAACATCAGTGAGAAATCAGTCCCAGCTCTTCACTGGACTCTGTCATCCTCACATGTGTCCTCTGCCTTCTGCAGTGCTGATAAATCACAGTCTTTACTTGCCCCCTAGGCCACCCCCCCATGAGACTGCGGGGGAACAGTAGCGAGTGCTCAGGGAGGGTGGAGCTGTGGCATAACGGCTCCTGGGGGACAGTCTGTGACGACTCCTGGGACCTGAGAGACGCCCAGGTGGTCTGCAGACAGCTGGGCTGTGGGACAGCACTGGAGGCTCATGGGAACTCTGCCTTTGGACGAGGAAATGGCACCATTTGGCTGAATGAGGTGAACTGCAGGGGTGATGAGCTCCACCTGTGGGACTGTCCTCACTCTCTACAGGAGCAGAGGAGCTGCAGCCACAAGGAGGATGCTGGTGTTACCTGTGCAGGTGGGACTGGGGCTGCAGACAGACTGTAACGTCAACATTATGGTTATTTGGCTTTTAGAACTAAAAAAATAGAAAACAATGTTTATCAATAACCTTCAATGCTTCAATTTCACAGGTTCATCGCTGCTTAAGGCCACTACAGGTGAAGTTGATGTATTTAATGTATAGTGTTGAGGAGTTTATCAAATATAGGATTAATTCTGTTTATATATCGATATCAATTTTCTCTTTCAGAGATTCCATCAAAATCCACAGCAACAAAGAAAGGTATCATTTTTATATTCTGTTATATAACATCATACTTAGCTATCTTTCTTTTCAGTGCTCTAAGTTTTTATGTGGGAGTAATTTAACTATATTTTTGTAACTCTGCAGCCCTGACCATCACAAGTGGCTAGAACATGTATGTTCTCCATTTTTTAAAAACAATAAAGTTTTAGTTATTCCTGTCATGGCTTTTCATTTCCAACCATGATATTTTGAAAATCAGCACAAAATATGTTTGCATGTTTAATTAGTACAATCATTCTGCACTGTCAGACACATTTTATACTGAGTATCTGTTAGTTCCTCCTCCAGTTGTACCCCTTTCCATTCCTTTTGTGGTCTTCCTGGTACTGGGAGCTCTTCTCTTCCTGCTGCTGGTGATAACAGCTGTCCAGTTGTACCAAAACAGAGTGCTGAAGAGAGGTACAGAAGGATAGAGCTGTAGGGTGACTCACATTATGAATGGTGTATCTGAATGGGTCATATTAAGTCTGTATTATCTCCTACATTTTCCATTGTTGGCTTCAGTGGTAGATAGACGGGGGACAGGGGTCACATGATACAAGGAATAAGTCTATAGCTGTCACGCCCCGCTCTGTCCGCTCCTAATGTGTGCCACGCCCACCTCGTTACCTCGTGTTCAACCCTGATTGTGATCACCTGTGTCCTGTTATTTATGGCTTGTCTCTTGTATTTAGTCCTAGTCTCAGTCAGTCTTGTCAGATCTGTCATTGTAATGTCCGTGGATGTTCCTGCGTGTTCGTGTCTTTGATAATTAAACCCCTGTTTACCCGTGAGAACGGCTCCGCTTGCCTGCTTCCCCGCTCGCTGCACGCCGAATCACGACAATAGCAACAGCCTAATTTAAAAATATTTTGCTCTTAGATTTATTTGATGATGGGGTGGGATTGAGATAAAACTACAGAAAATGAAATAAAGAGCTACTCAACTGCTGACAAATACAGAGACACTTCATATACAACAGCAAAGGACACTGTTGTTCCCATGATTATTTAATAAGCCATAATAATACACAGATTTACAGAAATGGGGGCTTTAGATTAAAGTGAGAAATGTAGCCTGGACTGTCAGCTGTGTCTCTGTATGTCCACCTCCACAGCTCTGTACCAGGAGGGTCTCACCCCTCTGCATGAGGCCATTTATGAGGAGATCGAGTACAATCTGACCCGGGGGGAGACCTACAGAGCCCCTCGCAAGGGTGAGTTCATCTCCTCAACCTCTACAGAAACAGAAAAATAAACTTTTATATTCATGTGGACACACATGTACATTAAAATGGGGTAAAAGTGAATTTCCATTAGAGGTATATTTTTAATAAGAATTTATGAGATTTCTCTAATAAAATATTGTGGTGTCGGGTGGACCGAGGCATCGCATGAGCAGAGAGAAACGGAGACTCGCTCTTTACACGCTCTTTATTGGCAGCCCTGAAAAGGACTACATCAGGCACCCAATGAGCACCGAACCAATTAAACACAGGAAACACAAGGTTGTCAGACGCCGAACTGTAAGATGCACACGGTGGGAGATATACGTAAGCTAAATACACACGGGGGTCAGACCGGGTACACACAAGACACGGGCAAACACACGTGCGACAACAGGGAAATGTAACCATTAATATTAACAACAACAATACAACAAGGGCCATTTACAACTGCACCTTTTCTGCATGCTGGGATATGCGCCTTGCCGGTGCTACAACATGTATCAGCCTGTGTATCTGTGTCCTTCCTGGTGATTTTTCATCTTTTACTATGTTATTAGAGCTCAGAAACCACATGAGGGCCTCATAGCTGCATTGCTGTAAAACTGTGAGGGTGAGAGAGAAACCAGCCAATAGGGAGAAAGAGGATGTGGACAATATGAGTGTCAGTCAGCTTGCCTGGGCATGAGCATTAGCTACTCTAACCCCACACATCCTGTCTTCTCAGTCTGAGAGATATAAGCAGAGGAAACTTCATGCAGAGTCTCTCTGAGCACAGGACTGACTGTCTCTCTCCTTCACAGGAAGTGTCCTCTCTGAGGAGCTGCCCTCTGGGTATGAAGATGTGGAGGACAGTAAAGGAGACCCTCTCTCAGGTAGGGGGCTGAGGTCTGTGAATTTGGTACAATTAATGTTTAGTAATAGGAACCCTCTTTTAATACTATGAAGGGCATCATTAGTCTTTAACGATTATGTTTTACCTCAGAGAAATCAGAGAGAGAAGTGAAGGACGGTGATGATGATGCTGTCATTACAGAAAAGATTGCTGATAATCTATCAGGTGGGTGTTTACCCTGGTTTACCTCAGTTCATTATTTTATCTCAGTATCAGATTGAATATCTTTATCCTTATAAGTGTATTTGTTGTCCCTCAAGGCTAATTTTAATTATACCAGCATAATAATTTGAGTTAAGTAAAGTCTACAGTGATGCATGTCTGATACACAGAAGCAGCTTTTCTGTGTCTGATACAGGGGATCTGGTGATTAAAGACACACCAGCAGACTATGATGATGCTGGGACTGTTGGGCAGGACTCAGGACATTTCTTTGGTAAATTATAACATTCACTGTGTTTCTCGTATGGGTCCATGCTTATTTATATGTTCAGTAATCTTTCATATTAAATTTTCAACCATAATTTTTAAACACATTGCACTGTAATATTGCAATGAGACAGTTGGTAACTCTAACAGTCAACTGGCTCCTGTGTACTGAGGTCTCTCTTTTCCCAGGCTCAGGGTTGATGGTGACAGGAGACACACCACAGGACTATGATGATGTTGAGGGTATAGAGCAGAGCCCACATGTTTTATCAGGTCAGTTTCTCTTTATAACCATCTAATGGAGCAAAGTATCTCTCACACCATACTGCTCCTCTCAGATGGTTTGCTCACCTGTATGCTTCTCTTTACATATTTATAATCTTTTATTGTTTTTGAGTTATTTATTTATAATATTCATTTGAGTGTGACTGACATGGAATGACATTTGAATTACTTTATGTGTGTCTGCCACAACTAACTAATAAACATTATTTTAATTTTACATACAACTACTCTCCTGTATAAGTCCCAGTTACAGTTTGTCAATACCCTGTGCCCCTTACTCTGTCCATGTAGATGAGAGAGCTTTGAGCACACTGCCCCCTGGGGACGGCCCCCCTGAACCCGACCAGACTGACTATGATGATGTGGGGGAGGAGGGACTGACAGTCCTGCCTGAAGAAACTCCTGTCCAAAGATTCATGAAGATGTTCTTCAAATGAGCTTCGTGACAGAAGCATCTACCACATTATAATTGCGATTCACCATTTTATGGATTTTCAAGGTCTTAAGATATTTATTTAAGATAAAGGCAATTTAATAATATGTTCTTATACTGTATATTAAAAACAACTTTTGCCCATCTGTAAAATATATCTTCCAAATGGTTACTGCCTGTAACAAACCACATAAATAGTTATCTCTAACACTTACATCATTACACCATTTAGACAATGTATTTTTGCCTAATTTTTAAAGCCTAAATACCTGTAGTCCTTAACAGTAGTAGTTTTGGTTACCTGATTAATGTCCTGTGTTCACTATGCTAGTCAGACATTTGCATTTATTTTATTTAGCAGAGACTTTTGTCCAAAGCGATGTTTCAGTGAGACAAAAAGCACATCTCTAACATACAGCTGTAAAGGATTTGATTAGACATGAGTGCAGCTTGACTGAACTTCCAATGGAAGCCCAGGTACAAGTGTAAGCAGTATTGGTGCAAAACCAAGAGCTAGACAACATCTTACAAGCAAAGCAAGAACCTAATATGTCCACTATACAAATCAGCAGGAAGTGCAACTTTAAAAGGATCCAGAAAACATCACTCATTACTTATGAGCCTCAGGATCCACTAACATTAGCAGAGGATCAGTTTCCTCATCCATGCAGAGACCCTGTTTGTACTGCCACTGGCTCACAGGCTGTTAGATCACTGCTGTTCTTCAATTCACACCCTCTTCTGTTCAGTCTCTGAATTTGTATTGCCGCCATTTTTTTGGAATGGGAAATGGAAATATGGGACAAATCACATATTTTTTACAGACTGAGAACCCCTGCTATAGTCCACACGGCCAACTCCAACACACGCACATGAGATGAGGTACCGATTACCCAATCATAAAGGTTTTATATTATGTCCAAAATATTTTATATATTTTAAAATAGATTTATATTTTGTAAGTAAAAAAATATAAATTTGCAAATGCTTTGTAATAAAATTTCATTATTAATCAAAATACCTTCACGCATTTCTGTTTCTGTATATTAATAGGCATGTTCATAGAAAATCATTTTTATGAAAATTACTTACACCACAAACACTTGAGCAACCCCATGAAATGAATCTTAGTTAAATCTGTTGTATGGAGATGGGAGGACTAGGGTATGGAGAAACCCTCATGAGTCTATGAGTCACTCAGCCAGTGTGTCAGCACTGCTGACTGGGGGTGGTGGTGTGATGGTGTGGGGCACGTTCATGGCACACATTGGGCTCCCTGATAAAAGTGCAGCATGGCTTGAATGCTATAGAATACTGTATCTGAACACCAATCAGGTGACGTTAAGCCCAAAACAGCGATAATACCGGTTTTTAGTGACAGGGAAAGGGCTTCATGGCCTCACTCATTTTTCTGAGGCTGGCATAGGCCACTATGCTTTTCTGATCAGAAAGTGAACAGGATGCTTTGCCCAGCTCTCAGTTCTCTAGGTAGGCTGCCACATACTCACAATGTTACTGAAAGACAATGTCTATCAGCCTCCAGAAAGTAGCAGGTGCCCCATAGACCCCAAACGGGAGAACACAGAATTGCCAGTGACCACTGGGGGTGCTGAAGGCCATCTTCTCTGTGGCAGCCAGGCTGAGAGGTACCTAGGATTACCCTTTCATGAGGGTCAGGCTGGATTTTAAGCAGGTCTTCCACTAGTTCATCCACCTCTGACATGGGGTAGCTGTCAATCTGGGAAACCTCATTCATCTGGCAGATGATGTCGCAAAACCAAAGGGATCCATCCAGCTTGGGGACCATCACAATGGGACTGGACCAAGGGCTATGTGATTCATTGATCATTCCCAGTCACCACATCTTCTCATTTCCTCATCGACAGCTTGTGAACTGATATTTGGGTGAGATTCCATAGAGCTTCTGCCAGAAGACATTCTAAGTCCTGAGCCTAACAATAAAACGAGTCATAGGGACCTCCCCCAGTACCCTGGTTAAAGGAGATGTCCCATATATCGACATTTGCATCCACATTCAGGAAAAAAGAAAATTATATAGGGGGCAGAACCGTGGTGCTGTGTTTAGCACAGCTGACTCACATATCTGGAAACCAAGCTTTGAGTCTCCACCATGGCCATACTTGTGTGTAGAGTTTGCATGTTCTCCTCATGTTGTTGTGGGGTTTCCTCTGGATTTTCTGGTTTCTCCCCACAGCCGAAAAACACGCTAAGGTAAACTGGAGTTACCAAATTACCCAAAGGTATGTGTGTGTGCATGCAGACCCCCTACAATGGGTTGGCACCCTGTCTTGGGGGCAGAAAATGGGTGGATAGATGGAAAGAATATACAAAAGAGGGTCAGTAAGGATGCTGAAGTCCTTTCAAGGCAGTTATCCTTCAAGATTCCTGCATACATCCACAGCTGGCTTTCCCCCTTCCTCCTCCAGCACCTTCACCTCAGTACAGGCTGCAAGCCGCATTACGGAAGACAATTCTGTATTGGGGCAGTTAGCGCCCATCAGCAACTGGTGGCCCACATTGTGGTTGATCATGAAAAAACCACAGCTCAAAGCAGATTTTTCTTTTTTTTTTTATCTCAAGAGGTTCTACTGCTAAGTATCACGAATGATGACTAACACCACTGCTGCTGAGTGTATACAGTATATGGAGAAAATGAGAACATGAGTCTTCTGATTTGTCACTGCAGCCACGTAGGGTTTCCTGGAACCTTGTTTAATAGGGCATTTCCGTGTGTGATTGGTGGGTGGGGGCGTATCCTCTCTGAGGGGCAGGATGATACAAAAAGACTCAAACAGAGCTCAGAGGTGAAGGTCGGCGTCTCAGATTTGCTCTGAGGAGAGTTGATTTGTCCTGATGAAGATGGAGGTCTGCGTGTTCATCACTCTGATCCCTGATCCTGCTCACCACAGCCAGTAAGTGCCATGCTCTACCTCCAATGGTTCTTTGACAGCCAGAGTTAAAGGTAACATTCTTAAAAGATAATCACCAGTCAGAGATGCCATAAAGAGATTTGCCAGTATGGCACACATTTAGTGAAAGTATGATTAAATTAACAGAATAGTTTTTTGTTGTTTGTTGTTTGCTGTTGGCTCAGCTCAAATGTAACCATGTAAGGATACGAATAACAATAAGCAGAAGTGGAGATGTTATACTCAGGTGACACGAGACACAGGTTACAGTTCCAGGGCATGTGAGTGAATCCCCACACAAAAGGACAGAACAAATACACAGCTTTGACAAACTAAGTCAATTATTAATGTTAATTATTTCACTGAAAGAAAATCGTTAATTTTACACCATATTCAGTAAAAATTATCTGAACCTACAAAAAACAGGCAGATAAATTGAATTACAGTAACTGTAACAAGGAGAGCAGGCAGCTTCTCTCCTGGCAAAGCAGGAGTCGCAAGGGGGCTGAACGACCTTTAGAGACTCATGCTGCTCACACTGACATCCAGCGGCAAGAAATAGTATTGCTTCTGGAAATCTGTGCATGTAAGTCAATGTACAGCTTAATATATCGGAGTAGACAAATAGATTAAAAAAATGCCAGAAGATTCACATTTTGAGCTCTTAACTGCTGAAACTTTAGCTTTACTAACCAGCTTTGCAGAATCTACTGTATTTCTGTCTTTCTGATACATAAAAAGCAGATAAAAATAGACGCATGTGAATACAAACTTCCGTGTTTTCCTTTCGTAGCAGGTATGTAGCCGTGATCCGCTCAGAAACCACACGGGGGTCTTACACATGCAGTCAAGCTCTCAGGACGAGGGGAGATGCACTCAGTATGAAAAGAAGGAAGGTGATGCAATTGATAGCCAGACCACAGAAAGACTGAACTCCATCACAACATCCGCCTGTGCTGCAATCTGCCTGCTACCTTTACTGTTCCACTGCTGCTATCTGGAATAAAATCAAAGGGATTTATTAGCGAGTGACACCCACACGCTGACAAGTTAGCGAGCAGCTTGCTCACTATTTTAAATTTATCATAACTGAAATCTGCAGGTGGATGGCAGCAAATGGATGTTTTTTTTTCCATTTCCCAATTTATCTGTGTTAGAAAGAAAAAAACATGTAAATACAGATCATGTGTTTAATTTTTTTAATGGATAAAGGGGTAAAGAGGAGAAAACTGTGCTAATTACTTTGTTCATATCACTGTGCATATCATGGGAATTTCAGTGACCTCTGAGTTTTACCATCCTCCTCATCCTCTTAATGTGTCGTAACACTCAGGAATTTTCAGGAAGCTTTCTGGTTATCAGCCCCATTTTGCTGAGAGCTGTAATGACAGAGTTATTGTTACTTGGACACTGAAGGCTTTTATCTATGATTTATATAAAGCATTAAAATTAACTGAATGTTTCAGTCTCATGTCTAACCTGTTAAACAGCATTTATAATGGCACAGTTTCTAAACACCTGAAATAGAAATGCTGTCTACTTGTACTGGGTAAGTCTGCCTCTTGGTCCTGCTGTCTTTACAGCAGAATCTTGTGGCTGAATATGCCTACTGCATATTGCTGCCATCTGCTGGAATTAATGGGGAACAAAACATAAAATAACTAAATACTGTCTTCTCATCCATTGGTGTCACTATTTCATATGACCAGCAGGTTTTTGAACAAGTTTTTATTAACATATTTTACTTATAACAAACACAAAATAAATTATAAACAGCAAATAAATCAAAAACAGCAACGACCCCATCTCCCACCCTCCACAGCCCATCCCAGGCAGCCCTGGAATCCTTGCACCCCAGACCAGCTCCCCCAAAGACGTCACATAAGCAGACATGCATGAAATATGAGTCACATCCAGAGAGAGAGATAACTGAGGCCAGTCCCTTGATTTATGTAACAGATAAGGACCTGATAACAGCAGCAGCCTCATCCCAAGACTCTATAGCCGAAGTCTGAGCCCTATACTGTTTGGCAGTAGACATCCTGAAAATACCGTAACCATGTTGTTAGAAAAAGGATGTGTGATGTAATCCATCTATGAACAATCAATTTTAACTGCTGTCAAGCCCACCAACAACAGACGACACTGTGTTCTACTGACCAATAGATCTATGGAATGTGGCAGGAGATCAGAGGAATTTCAAGTGAACATGAAAAGAACATTAAAACAGACTGTGCTTCTACATACTGAAAGCTAATTCACATGGAACATAAACTGTTTCTACAGCACCCTCTTGTGGTCACATTTATTAACTGCATTCTACTCAGATGTGTTGTTTTTGTACCACCTTAAAAATCATAAGTGAGCAAAGCCGTACCACATTTCAATATTCTCAGTTCTCAAGGTCTGTGGTGTCATTCCATTAAATGGGAACTTTAAAATATACATTATGAGTAAACTATCGATTCAAGGTACAATGAGAATCTGTTTAACGATACAAAGCTTTTCCATCCATCCATCTTACAGCTGTTTACCCTGGATTCAGTGATGGGGGTGAATTGGTAAAACTCCTGTGTTATTTACATACTGTCATCTTTATTATATCTGTCATTTTTTCTAACAGCTAACAGATGTGTAGCAAAAAGTGGCAGACTACTCCCCCCCCCCCAGACACTGATTAGCAGATCATTGACACTGCATTGTTATATACTCTGTCTCTCTCAAGCGGTCCGCTTCAGCTGCAGATCTCCCAGCCAGTGGCCCCCTAACACTACGTTGGGATGCAGGACCATAGCTGATTACAAATGGGAGGGAGCCGTTCAGTCCATGTTTTCTCACTGGTCTCGGTAAAATTCGACCTGCTGCTGAGTTAACAGGCCAGCTGAAGCAACTCACCTTCAGAATGATGCTGACAGGAGCCTCCTCAGATGGTGTGTTGTGCCTCAGGAAGAATCAACCCTGACTGATGATCCTGTTTGTCCTGCTTTTCTCCTCATGGGTGGAGCTGAAGGAACGACATGCTGTGACCAAAGCTTATATAGCATATTTGGTCATATACTTTAATACAGCTGTACAGAGTGCAAACAAGACAATGCATCACACAAAGGCAGGCTCTGAGTAAGCAGCTGGGTGTGAGGAAAGACTACACTGCTGTGCCCTTGGTTGAGGTGGATGAAAGTGTTCACTGTAAGCTGAGGCTTCACAAGCAGCTATGGAAACAGTCGCTCAAACCTGGTTACAGAGGGCCACACTGCCTCCTTCTGGTTCTGCTGCATGATAATTCTAGTTTTTAACAGGTACTCCACGATCACAATAATTTTCACCTGGCCTTTAAATGGAGGGAACTTCTTGTCACACCAAAAGTATGTTTAAACTGCTGCACTGATATTTCAAACCATGAAGAAACATTTTGACTGGAAATGTCATGTTATGAATGTACAGATGTCCCTCGCTTTACGATGCTTTGACTCAACGATGATGGGATAGTGATGCACATTCATCAGTCACCTTTGAATTCTGACCTGTTCCCAGACTAGCGATCTGCCGTATGATACATGTCACTGGTGCCAGACGATGGCAGCATCCACCCAGCCGGGCTTCCAGTCTCTGTAGTGCTCGTGAGCATAAACTCATACAGTACGTGCTTAACAAAGTATCATTCAGTGTTATTTTCTTTTTAACCAGACTTGGCTTAGATGACATTTTACCTTGGGATTGTGATAAATCAAAACGTATTAGATTAATCTTATTACAACTTCTTAAAAACATAGTATGCATGAAGATATACACCTGATTTAATTTTGACACAAACTGCAGGAAATGGTAGCTGTAAATGGCAGTTTATATTTTATATATTTATATTTATATTTATATTTATATTTTATCCAAAAGTTTCTAACGGATCATTTTAAATTTTGCAGACTAACTGTATGGGTGAAATTTAAAGTCTTTAAATTCTGAGACAAACTGCAGTAAAATTAATGCAGTGCTGCATAGTGATAACTTAGAGAAGGAGAGTCTCAGGAAATTGTTACTGCAATAACTCTGAATGTATTAGACCATGCGGGCTGCTCATTCCTGCTCCTGCTGATCTATCACCCTGCAGAGCTTAGATCTTCAGGAGCAGGAATGAGTAGCCTTGCATTAGACAGACAGATCTTCTTCAAACTTTCCAGACACATGTAAAAGGCGAATATCTGGAACTGTTCAAATTATGAGAGAAATTGCACCAAGTGGCACAAAATAACAAACGGAAGCCTCAGACACTTGATCTTGTCAAACTGTTTATACACTGTGTGTGTGTATACACACACACGCACACGCACACACACACACACACACACAGACATGGCCAAAAATATTGGCACCCCTGCATTTATATCAGAAAATGCACCACTTCTCCCAGAAAATTGTCCATCTATCCATCCATTGTCCAACCCGCTTATCCTACTGGGTCGCGGGGGGTCCGGAGCCTATCCCGGAAGCAATGGGCACGAGGCAGGGAACAACCCTGGATGGGGGGCCAGCCCATCGCAGGGCACACTCACACTTCACTCACACATGCACACCTATGGGCAATTTTAGCAACTCCCAGAAAATTGTTGCAATTACAAATGCTTTGGAGTTGTCATGTTTATTTCTTTTGCTGGCTCTGGAAGACGACAAAAAGCAGATAAAAAAACAAATCTGAGACATTCCACACAAAATGTCAAAAATGACCTAGAGAAGGGAGGGTCGCATGAGTATCATTCAGTGTTATTTTCTTTTTATCCAGACTTGTATTCATTTATTTTCTTTTTATTTACTGGTATTTAGTTAGATTCATTAATAATTTATTTACTTATTCAGTGACTAGTTATTTATTTACTGACTTATTTTACCAATTTATGGCTATATTTATATGTACAATGGGTTCATCAGAATGTAACCCCATTGTAAGTCCTGAAGCACCTGTACGGACCCCGTCTGAACAACAGAGAATCTGAAAAAATGCTGGGCCACTACCTGTCAGAGCACAGCTGTATCTGCACTACATGATGGACACTGGGGGCAAAAAAAGAGTTTAGATCCAAAAGACACATAAGAGTAACAGTGCAGTCTGACAGTGAGGTCTTGGTCACGTCTCCCCAGCTCATGACTGGAACGGGCATCACATTAACTACAAAATTGGCTTTACATACAGGGAACTCATCTTAGCTAAATTTAACATTCCTCACCCTGAAAGCTGAGCTTCAATTGGTTACTGACCTCTGCTGCACCACAGTCCTACAACTAGCATCTCAACAAATATTCCATTAGTGTGTACAAAGTGCCTATTACCATCACATGGCTTTAAGTCTTTCAGGTCTGTTTGAGTTGTTCCTTCCTCCTAAAAAGGGGTCGGCTGATTGCCACCATGAAGGAAGGACAGAGAAGGAGAAGTCAGGGAGAAAAGCCCCATCATATCCCAAATTGTGTCCTCGCCATAGATCAAATCACTGAATATCACAGTAAATTATCTGCAGTTTACATTTGTGAGACAACATTGATCTCAAAAATACAATGATCAGGAGTGTAACATTAGACTAGGTCTATAGGAAAGTAACTCATTTTATGCCATCTTATGACACTTAGCAGTGACGTCTACACAAACAAAAAAGTTATTAAACTGTTTGGATGTTTTACCTTGAAACTAAAAGTGTTATTTATCAGCTGGTTTGAGCACTTTTTAATGTGATGTAGTTTTACTTTTCATAAAATATCCACTTATCAGGAATTAAAGGATGATAAAAACAGTGTTCCGATTCTCTCTTTTCAAACCGAAAGAAAATCACCTCAGCTCTCCGCTAGAGCTCCCCCGCCTGGCTGACATCAGCACTGCCCCCTACTGATCACGCTGATTCTCATGTATATAGAAACAGCCACAGATAGGGACTTGAGTTAGTGACTTGAACTAAAGCATTTCACAATGGGGGGATGAAGGAATGACAATCCACTTTGCGACAGTGAAGCACATTAACTATTAGTAACAACAAACACCACACAGACAAAATTAAAGTGACCACAAACGGTCAAAACAAAAGCAGGTAGACAATACTGGAACTAATTTGGACAGAAACTAATAAGCAGGATAACAAAGACCTATCTGATGAACCAGGAAGAGGATTACAGTAAGGGGCATCAACACAGACCACTGGCAAACACGCTCTAACATCTACAGGTAACACACACAATGACCAACAGAGGAACAAAACAAGATCAAGCACCAAGGACTCAAACATTATAGGAACGAGGGGCTACACAGGAGATACAAGGAAATCTGGACTTAACTGCAAAGCTGAACACAGACAGGTTAAACCAGGAACACAGACACTAAATGCAAGAACCAAAACTGAAAACATAAAAACAGGAAAGACATGAGGTAAACAGATGATAAACTGACCTACAGCTAGACTTGAACCCCCAATGGTCAGAAAAGCACAACTATGCTGTTGCACACTCAGCCCATTCAGCCACATGACAGCCCAAAGAGCAGCGGGAAATAATAGAGACTCTAAAAGTGCTAAACCATAGGAAATACAGAGAAAAGAGTGGGGTGGGCAGTGCACCTGCTGGCCAAACAGGAAAACAACAGACACAACAGGACAAGATTGGGACTGATCATGACAAAAACTGGTTTCATGAATTAATCAAATGACATTATCTTTGATAAAAGGTATGAGCTCATTTTATTTTAAAATAATCTATCTTAAAATCTTAAAAAAAGGGATTTCCATCTAAAATTTATAATTATTTAACTGCCCTTCAAGTAAACCGCAGCACTCACACTGTGAGGGTTTCGGTTGGGAATCAAGAGGACACTGGCGCGGAATCCGGTGCAAGGAGTTTTAATAAATCCTGACACTAAACAACAGTCCAAAGACCGAGAGGTCAGCCGGCGAAACGTATCCCTCAGAAACAAGGTAAGGAGCAGGCGGAATCGATGTCGTGGGACGGGCTGGGGTCGGGCGATCTGCGGAATCGGTCTTGGGGGCTGGGCTGGTCTCGAAATCGGGAAGCAGGCGAGGGTCAGGCGATCGGCGTCGGTCATCAAAAGGGCTAGGACAGAAACTCGGGGTCTAAGAGGTAGAGCAACAATGGTCAGAATACACGGAGAGGCAGATAACAGGTAAACGCTTGAACTCTGGAAAATTCCTAGAAGATCTCGCATCAGGGTGCAAGATCGAACGGTAGATATAGTCCCTCCTTTCCGGACATAAGCAGTAACAGCTGGTGGAGGGTGATGAATCGAGAACCGGGAAAACCGGACAGTCCGGTAAAGCGGCGTCTGCCTGAAAGATCAAAACAACGGGAGGGCAGGAGCGAGGAATCCCCGATTGCGTGGCTGTGGTGACGTCAGTTGGGAACTCCCCGGGGTCGATCCGTGACACACACTGACAAAGTAAACTGTCAATTTAACTTGGCAAAAAGAACAAAATAATTTCCCATTTTATCGAATTCACACAATGACAGTGCATATTACTTGTTTTGGCAAAAACATAAACTTTTTTATCTTAGAGCTTCTTCACATTTTAAAAACCCTTTGGAGATACAGATGCACAAATTTTCACGTCAGCATTAAACAACGATGGTGCCCATTAAAAGCTATTAAAAATCTCACAAACTTCAAATGTATATATGGCTCCTACATTACTAACAAATAGGTTCATAGTTACAATGTTGGTTAAAAAATGTTTGGTCTGGATGTAAAATACCTTACCTTGTATAGCTGGTACTGTAATGTGATTTTGAACCATAATTTATTTAGTTTTTATTCAATGAGGTGGTTTTCTCTGATGAATCTAACACATTTATTCAATAGCCCTGCTTTTTCCTCAATTTATTAAATATAAATTGAGCACATTTATTAAATTGTCTTTATTCAGTTGAGCACCTGCTTTCCAGACCTGTTGGCACCAAACAAGACCCTTAAAATGTTTGCACACACTGTATCCCTTGAATTATAGGCATCAGTAATTACTTATTATCATTAAATAAGTTCCTATGTTGCTCCTTTTAGATTTTCTTCATTGCAAAAAAGTTGTATAATAATTATATGTGGGGGCGGCACAGTGGTGCACTGGTCAGCACTCCTGCCTCACACCTCTGGGACCAGCATTCATGGCTCCATGTGTGTGGAGTTTGCATGTTCTCCCCGTGTCATCATGGGGTTTCCTCTGGATTCTCTGGTTTCCCCTCACAGTCCAGAAACATGATGAGGTTGACTGGAGTTTCCAAATTGCCTGTAGATGAGCATGTGTGAGTGAATGGTGTGTGAGTGTCACCTGTGATGGGCTGGTGCCCCATTCTGTGTTGTTCTCCGCCTTGCGCCCGTAGCCTCGAGGAGTGGTTCTGCAACATTCTGTTGACATGAAAACTCAGTTATTTCACCTGAAAAACAAAGTATTAAGCAATTTAAGCAACTGAAGCAATTAAACAGTACACCAAAATACACTCACCTAAAGGATTATTAGGAACACCATACTAATACGGTGTTTGACCCCCTTTCGCCTTCAGAACTGCCTTAATTCTACGTGGCATTGATTCAACAAGGTGCTGAAAGCATTCTTTAGAAATGTTGGCCCATATTGATAGGATAGCATCTTGCAGTTGATGGAGATTTGTGGGATGCACATCCAGGGCACGAAGCTCCCGTTCCACCACATCCCAAAGATGCTCTATTGGGTTGAGATCTGGTGACTGTGGGGGCCATTTTAGTACAGTGAGCTCATTGTCATGTTCAAGAAACCAATTTGAAATTATTCGAGCTTTGTGACATGGTGCATTATCCTGCTGGAAGTAGCCATCAGAGGATGGGTACATGGTGGTCATAAAGGGATGGACATGGTCAGAAACAATGCTCAGGTAGGCCGTGGCATTTAAACGATGCCCAATTGGCACTAAGGGGCCTAAAGTGTGCCAAGAAAACATCCCCCACACCATTACACCACCACCACCAGCCTGCACAGTGGTAACAAGGCATGATGGATCCATGTTCTCATTCTGTTTACGCCAAATTCTGACTCTACCATTTGAATGTCTCAACAGAAATCGAGACTCATCAGACCAGGCAACATTTTTCCAGTCTTCAACTGTCCAATTTTGGTGAGCTCATGCAAATTGTAGCCTCTTTTTCCTATTTGTAGTGGAGATGAGTGGTACCCGGTGGGGTCTTCTGCTGTTGTAGCCCATCCGCCTCAAAGTTGTGCGTGTTGTGGCTTCACAAATGCTTTGCTGCATACCTCGGTTGTAACGAGTGGTTATTTCAGTCAAAGTTGCTCTTCTATCAGCTTGAATCAGTCGGCCCATTCTCCTCTGACCTCTAGCATCAACAAGGCATTTTCGCCCACAGGACTGCCGCATACTGGATGTTTTTCCCTTTGCACACCATTCTTTGTAAACCCTAGAAATGGTTGTGCGTGAAAATCCCAGTAACTGAGCAGATTGTGAAATACTCAGACCGGCCCGTCTGGCACCAACAACCATGCCACGCTCAAAATTGCTTAAATCACCTTTCTTTCCCATTCTGACATTCAGTTTGGAGTTCAGGAGATTGTCTTGACCAGGACCACACCCTAAATGCACTGCAGCAACTGCCATGTGATTGGTTGATTAGATAATTGCATTAATGAGAAATTGAACAGGTGTTCCTAATAATCCTTTAGGTGAGTGTATATCTCAACTGAAAAGTAATGCAAATGGACATGTTCAAAATTAACTTTACACAGACACGCTAATCACTATGCCATTTACTACTCATCTGAGTTACAAACATATGGTGAGCAATCTTCTAAACATAATGTAACCTTCAAATAAAAGTAAATATCTCAAAATTTTTATTCACTGAGCTATGCTTTCTTTTGCAGGAAGAAGCACACACTACAATTGAAGCAGCGAAAAGGCCAGGTCAGACATTTAATCTTGTCAGAATGATAACTCTAAAATTTATTTGCCTGCTCTTTTCCATACTGTGCAGACACATTGCATGGGTAAAGATCTGGACCATTTTCTGAGACAAAAAGCACCAAACATTTAAGCAATGCGCTTAATGACAGCATAGAAAATGACTGGATAATTGGAGGCTTATCCTTGTAAACAGGATCAATATATTTGTTATTATTTACTCTATTTACTCTATTTACATCTCTACAGAACATTACAACAAACTAGGGATAACTAGCAAAGGAAATGTAACAAACTACATAAGACTGACTGACTTATAGAGCACTTTAATAATGAATGAGCGTTTCACCAGCCAATGAGGATGGCGATGGGGAGAGGCGGGAAGAATTGTGAATGGCAGCAGAGGCTGGGAGCCTGGACAGGGCCGAGTGTGATGGAGAAGTTCAATGACCATTGTAGAGATGAAAACGTATGAAAAATTTATATCACGATTATCATCTCCAGCATTATCAGTTATCAGTACTACATATCCCGGCATGTTTGCGAGTCTTGTATATAGCCCCCATGTATATCTTATAAGTAGTTGTATGTATTTGTTAGTGTAAATAGTTGTGCCCCCGAGTATTGTGTGTACCCTTACCTGTGTTGTATGTGAATCCCCTAGTGTTGTGTAATGACCTACCATGTGTGAGCCTCCCATTTAGGTTGGGAGTGTTTGGCTGCCTTGTTTGTCGCTGTGTTATTTTTGCTTATTGTTTGGTCATTTTAAGGACTGACATAAGAAGGAACTTTGTGTAAAACTGTTCCCTCTTGTCTCATTTGCCACAACCATGATGCCTTGGTCTGCCAAATGCTACAGTATTGTCGTGGTGATGTGAAAATGCTCAAAAAGTACTGATACAACTGATACAATCATTTCACCAATATAATATTGAAAAACTACAAATAAAATTAGCAGCACTGTACATTCGCGTTTGCATCTCTAATAAAAGGCCCATTCATGGGGTTTCTGGCAAGATGCTGCATTTTGGGTCGTCCCTTCCCAGCTTGGCGTGACACCCTCTAAAATAACACATAGCCCAAAATGACGACTCTATTCAACAAAATCTCAGAATTTTTTTTTCTCAATGTGACCTTAATACTCCTTCATGAGAAAATCCATACAGATAAAGGAAATAAACTGGTTTGAACAGTATATTACACGTTACAGTAAGTTTTTCAAAACACGATAATCACAGTGTTACCGGTAATTAAAATTTGAAATGGTAATAAGAACATAAGAACATAAGAAATTTACAAACGAGAGGAGGCCATTCGGCCCATCAAGCTCGTTTGGGGAGAACTTAGCTAATAGCTCAGAGTTGTTAAAATCTTATCTAGCTCTGATTTAAAGGAACCCATGGTTTTAGCTTCCACTACAATAGCAGGAAGACTATTCCATACTCTGACTACACACTGTGTAAAGAAGTGCTTCCTCAAATTTGTTTTAAAATGTTCTCCCGCTAATTTCCACTTATGGCCACGAGTTCTAGTATTTAGACTAATATTGAAATAGTCATTTGGCTGAACAGCATCCAGACCCGTTAGAATCTTATAGACCTTAATCATATCCCCCCTTAGTCTCCTTTGCTCAAGGCTGAACAGATTCAGTTCCGCTAACCTCTCCTCGTAAGACATTCCTCTAAGACCAGGAATCATTCTCGTAGCTCTTCGTTGCACCTTTTCTAAGGCAGCAATGTCCTTCTTGAGGTATGGTGACCAAACCTGCACACAGTATTCTAGGTGGGGTCTTACCAAGGAATTATATAAGTGTAACATCACCTCCCTTGACTTAAACTCCACACATCTAGAGATATAACCCAACATTCTGTTCGCCGTTTTTATTGCTTCCCCACATTGGCGAGAGTGGGACATGGAAGCATCAACATACATACCGAGATCTTTCTCGTAATCAGCTACCTTTATTTCAGTGGAACCCATAAAATATCTGTACTGTATATTTCTGCTCCCTGCATGGATTACCTTACATTTATCTGTGTTAAATTTCATCTGCCAAGTATCAGCCCATTCGCTAATTAAATCCAGATCCCGTTGAAGCCTCTCTGCTGCTAGATCAGTATCTGCTACACCGCCCACCTTAGTGTCGTCTGCAAATTTAACCAGTTTACTGTATGTATTCATGTCAATATCATTAATGTAAATTAGGAACAATAGTGGTCCTAAAATTGAACCCTGCGGTACCCCACTATAAACGGAGGCCCACTGTGACATAGTGCCTCTAATAACTACTCGCTGCTTCCTATCAGTTAGCCAGTTTTTGATCCAAGCTGCCACAGTTCCTAAAATTCCTGCAGCTTTAAACCATTGGGAAATTTACCGCTGTTTACCATGTAACCATTTCATTCCTAGTCTGTTGTTTGATGGTGCTAACCAAGAGAAAGAATAAAAGCTGCAGATCAGAGCTGTGCGAGTTAGTGTGGCGAACTGTCAAGGTGCACGAAAATGGGAGGCAGTGGGTGCATTTGAGGAATACAGATGGCAGAGGGGACATTCTAAATTGTTTAACATGAAAAAGCTTTTGTTCATGTATTAGTCCTTGTTTGTAGCTTTTGTTTCTAGTTCACCCTCCCTAGTTTGCCTAGTCTAGTTTCGTAGTTGTGTTTTGTTTCATCTTACTCCCAGTTCTCTTCTAGTGTGTGAAGTCCTAAGTGCTTGTTAATTATCCTGACCTGCACCTCTTTGCTCCTATTCTCCTGTTTGTGGTTGATTTGTAATAGCCAACACCTGTCCCTTGCTAATCCTCTTTATCCATGTATTTATGTGCCCTGTGCTTCAGTTGGTCATTGTGTTTGCTCCAGTTTGGATGTATGTGTTACTTTATGCTCCCTGTGTTGCTGTTTGTTCCTGTGCTGTTTCCTGCTTTAGTTCTTGTGTTCAACTTACCTTCGTTAGACCCTTGTGGTTCCTTTTTTTCTGTTTTATTTTTTAGTTCAATTAAGTCCCTTGTTTTTGTAAAGCTGCTACAGTACATGGACCATCCATCACACTGCCATGACCCACAGAAACATGTACTAAAATAAGCGCACAGCTCAGCTCCCCCGTTGATTGGAGTTATGGTGCTGAAGGACAGCTCTCATTATTTACTCAGAGCTCACACTGCTGTTTACAGCCACAGAGGCACCAGGACAGCAGCAGCAGACCCTCTAAACACCAGCACACCTGACACACAAACTACTTCCTGTTTCAGTCTTGGAAGAATGGAACAACATACTCCATCAGTGTCCTTAGACCCCTGTGTTCACTCATCCATCCATCTTCCATACCACTAATCTAATACAGGGTCATGGTGAGCCTGGAGCCAATCCCAGGCAGCATAGGGCACAAGGAAGGGAAACACCCTGGACAGGATGCCAGTCAGTCTTTCCAGCACTTACTATATTGCATATTCCTGATCTAACTTTATGATGTCACTGCAGGTAAAGGTTTATCAAGCAGCTACTTTATTTGTATGTTTAATTATATTTATCTAACCATGTGATTGAGCTCAGACACCACATGGGGGCCTCATTGCTGTATAGCTGTAAAGCCCTCATGGTGTGAAAGAAACCAGCCAATAAGGAGGAAGAGGATGTTGCTGGTAAGACTGTCAGTTAGCTTGTGTGGGCGTGAGCATTAGCTGCTCTAACCCCACACATCCTGTCTCCTCTCAGTCCGAGAGGCATCAGCAGAGGAAACTTCATGCAGCGTCTCCCTGAGCACAGGATGGACTTTCTGCTTCACAGGAAGTGTCCTCTCTGAGGAGCTGCCCTCTGGGTATGAAGATGAGGAGGACAGTGAGGGAGACCCTCTCTCAGGTAGGGGGCTGAGGTCTGTGGATGTGGGGCTTAGTGCAGTGCTTACAGTGGGATTCTGGAAGAAGTTAATTATCTATTTTTCATTGTTATAATGCTAATAAAATGTTCCCTAAAATTGCTAGATTTTTATGTATCTGTTTTAAGAAATGGATTAACTAGCATTATAACAGAATGTATGAAAATAAGAAAAAGAAATAGCCATGTCTTTCACGATGAAGGACTATGTGCGTCTGTTAGGATGACATTTTCCCTCATGGGAATCAGAAGGAGAGGAGATGCTAGAGCACTACAGTGATTCTGTCCTTGTGGAGAAGAATCCTGATGATCTGTCATGTGCATCTTTAGTCAAGCTTATCCTAGTTCCTTGTTGCTTCCCATGTATCTTTTGATCTCTTTTTTACTACATTTCATGTCATCCATACACATTAAATAAACAGTTCTATGATTTCATGAGGTGTTTGGTAGATTATTTTATGTTGAGCAGTCTGCAGCTGAATGTGCTATTCTGTCCAAGCAGTACACTGTGAAACGAGTGAGTGACGTTGTCCATAATCAACCTCATCATAATTTCTGCCACAATAGTGTCCAGTTCCACCCCTTGAACTTAGCCTTCCTGATTAGTTTGTTGAGTCTGTTGGTATCGTCCACCTCAGACCACAGTTTCTTTAACACCAGTGTTTTTCTCACATGGTAGGTGCTACAGGTTCATCAAACCAGAGACAAGCAGACTGAGGGACAGCTTCTCTCCCAGAGCCATAACAGCACTGAACCTTGACATGCACTGACCATCCCTCTCTGGGTTTCTGCCTCTCTCTCTCTCCCCCCCACCTCTTCTCTGGATGTGTAGCAGAGCATGTGAGCGGAGCGGGCAGAATTTAGTCAGAGTGCAGAGCGGTTTTTTAATTAAGGCTGGAGTGGTCGCTCTGTCTCGCTCCAATTTCACTCCGATTCCGCTCACACTACGATTCTGAAGCGTGCCGAAATCTACCCAGAATTCATCTGTAATTATCGAGACTGTTACACAAATTGGAACGAGATGGAATTCGCAAAGTACTTCACAAAGGAAACTGATAGATCATACAATTGTACTATTCTTATCTAACGTATAGATAACAATAATGTAGAGCAAGAACAACAATGTGGTGAAACTGTTTCAGTGAGTAAAGATTCACTTTGGAATCAGTTTTCTCAGAAACATGAGTGTGCTACGCGAACAGGCAGAAGCCAGAGCAAAACGCGAGCAAGTTTTACAGTATATGGTTGTAGCATATCAAGTCTATAAAGTAAATTAAAGTACAAAAGCCTATTAAAGTAAATATTGGTAATCAAATAAATTCGTTTTGTTATTCAAAGTAGGTCTAATAGGATGTTTTAGACGCTGTCAGTGAAATTTTATTTTATAGAGAGACGCAGCAGCAGCATCAACAGAAAAAAAATTGAGGAATTTAAAACGTGCCTGTATATTCTTTAGGCTATTAAGCCCACTGATTTCTTTATTTTTAAGCCTATTTTTGTGTGGAATGCCATTGCCAAACCTGTCTGTTGTTGCCTATATGTTGCTTAAAAATAAATAGTTTATGTTCTGACTGGCAATGTTGCCGTTGCTCATATTTCTTTATGATATAAGGCTTCGGCTTAAGGTGACATTTGTTAGGCATGCAATTTGACTGGAGCGGGAGGAAATTTTATTGGAGCGAGGAGCGGTACGTGTTGAGCGGAGCGGCTTAGTGCGAATTAGAGCGGAGGAGCGGGCGGAGCCAACAGCCTCTTGAGCGAGGATCGGAAATTCTCACCGCTCCACTCCGCTCACATGCTCTGATGTGCAGTATTTGTGTAAAAACTACAGCCAAGTGCAATATTTGCTCTATTGCTAATATAAATATTGTGTACACGTGTTTATATGAGTTTTATTCAGTAGTATTTATTTGTAGTGCTTTCTATAGTCACTGTATAAATGACTGAATGTTCTTTGATGTATCTGAAGGGGTCGCTGCGCTGCAATTTTGTTAATTAATTGATACTTTTATTGATCCCCATGGGGAAATTGTCTTTTTTTACAGGGTATATTGACAATAAAATGCTTCAAATTCTAATTCCAATAAGTTTCTCATTTTTCTTTTCTATTGTGCAATTCCTCAACCAAGACGTGAATTATAAAATCACTCTCTAAAACCAAATCATTTCCCTGACATATTATTTGCTCACACACCGTAAATACCTCTCTCATTTCTATTCATTGTCATTAACATGTGTCCCCAACCCTGTCCCTGTAGGTGAGAGAGCCTTGACCACACTACACTCTTGGGGTGCCCCCCTGAATCCAACCAGACTGACTATGATGATGTGGGGGAGGAGGGACTGACAGTGCTGCCTGAGGAAGCTCCTGTCCAAAGTTTCACATAAAAGGGCCACATTGGCTTCATATTTTATACAGACTCAGTTTTTCTAAATACATCTTTTTGTCTTTTTTAAAATGGAGATTATCCTTCATGAAAGGCTGTATCTTTGTATTGTTAATCATGGAGAATGAAATAAACAGCTATTCAGTTCTACTCTTTTAACTTTGACTTCATGTATACTTAAAATTCCAACAACACTGAGCATAACAATTTGGATGGTTGATGGATGAATGGATATTCTTAAATTTGATGCTCTTGTCAGTCTTCAGTAACTGACAGTTTGATATTAAGTTTTCAGTTTGCTGTTTGACTACTATTGAAATAGTAATTTAATATGCAAACTATAGCCAATTTTTTTTGGCTGAGGAGGGAAGGTAGAGATACGCACACATAAACAGTGAGAACATGCAAATGGCACATACGTATACATCATGGGGGGGGGTGGTGGAGTGTCCATCTGCCAACCCTGAGCAACCCTGAGGCTGTCACGCCCACGAGGGAAGGACCGAGCACCGGCAGGCAATCGGTAGCTAATTTCTCCGCTTCTTAAGGATGTCCATGACCAGGCTCATTGCGAAGTATTGTTGCCATTGTTCGAATGTGCCATACTAAGCGATTCTATGTCTCTTGTCTTCCCCGAACGCCCTGCCTGCTGTGTCCTGCCCTGCTGTTTCATCTGACCTGCCTGTCTCGCCTGTTCCATCCACCCGCCTTCTTCTATCTGCCTGCTCCCTCCTGCCCTGCTCCTTCATCAGCTTCATGTGTCCCTTCCCCTCGTCATCTGGTCCAGTGACTCCGTATAGGACTGACTTCTCTGGACATCGACCCTTTGCCTGCTCTATGACCACAAAATTATATTTGCAAACTATAAGGGGGCAGCATGTGGTTCAGAAGGCTAAATCTTTGTGCCTGTAATCAGATCACCAGTTCAAGCCTTGGCAGAATACTCAGATCCCCATTAAGTCTCAGCTCATCAGGTGGATGCCCTTCACTGCCAGACTTGCTCTCACCTGCCCATGGAGCACAATAGGGTAGGTAAAAAGAAAATTTCCCAACTTGAATCAATAAAGTATTATTATTCATAATAATAAATGTTCATATGTGTACCAGGTATTGTTTTTTATATTATTGGTTCCTAGTCAAGCCTCTTGCTTTCCTGCTGATTATACATTATTTCATCATCTGGGCAGGTTTACTGCTGAGAGGAGGAGTCCCGACTCACATCACCACTACTGTGTGTGTATATTTGGAGAAAATGAGCTTAGAGCCCTCTGATTTGTCACTGGGCCTCTTTGATGTTTTCCCGTAGTTCCTCTGATAAGGCAGCACTGAGTGTGATTGGTGGGTGGGGGCGTGTTCACTCTGAGGGGCAGGATGGTATAAAGACCCTCGCTGAGAGCTCAGAGGTGAAGGTTGGAGTCTCAGCTCTGGGGAGAGCTGGTTTGTCCTGATGAAGATGGAGATCTGCCTGTTCATCCTCCCTCTCTCATGCCTGCTTCTGCTCACCAGAGCCAGTAAGTTCCATGATCTTCCTCTGCTCCAGTGGTCCACTCTCAGCCAGCAGAGGTCAAGGGTCATTATTTGGGTCTGAAAAATTTGCTGTTTATTGCATGGCAGGGCCTGGGTGCTAAACTGAATAAATTGAAAGGTACCCAGTACTCTGAACTTGATTATATAAAAAGTTGCAGAGTGGCTGGTTTTACACTACACATCTTTTTGTATTTTTTGTTTTTTTTTCTATTGTGGTACCAGAACCCATATGTCTTAATAATGTAAAAATTCATAATGCTGAACGGTAACATGACAATATGAATTTATTAACATAAATTTTACATACATCTGTTACGACTTCTGCAGAACTATTATCATTGTATCAGAATTGGCATTAAAGATGCTCCAAGGAAAATGTCAGTTTAAATTTAAATTATTTTAATGTAAATTATTATTATGATATATTGGTGATCTGATTGTTCCTGTATAAACTCAAGTGATAATCAGTGTATGATATGATTTTGCTGGTTATTCTTATCTGAGTATATGAACAGATACTCAAATGATTTATCAAGTTCAATATGCCTGCACAGTCATGGCCAAAAGTTTTGGCAGTGACACAAACGTGTTTTGCAAACTTTGCTGCTTCAGCATTTTTAGATATTTTTTTACGTGTTTCTAGGGTATACTGAAGAACAATAATAAATATTCCATAGGTTTCAAAGGCATTTATTGGCAAATACATCAGATTTCTGCAATGGGTCAATATTTATAGTGTGGAACCTTCTTCTTCATAACTGCAATTTGAACCAAATCCTGACTGATGGATCCGTTCTTGCCTTGTTTGTGCTCAGAGCTGATCATAATTTGTGGGCCTCTGCTTGTCCACCCGCTTTTTGAGAATTGACTACAGCTTCTCCATGGGATTAAGATCTAGAGAGTTTCTTGGCTACGGATCCAAAAGTACAATGTTATGATCTCTGAGCCATTTCGTTACCACTTTCAGTTCAGTTCAATGATCTTCATAAGGCTTCCATGTACTTTAAGCAGATTATTTCAGGGTTATTACACATTATTATAGGTCCACAGAAAGCTGGAGGTTAATTTCCTAAAACAAACTATATATTTTCAAGTCAAGCCTTTGCTAATGTCCCCTAACCAGCCTGTGTTCTGATGGCATCTGAAAAATGGGGAACAGCTGAATTATTATATCTGGGTCATCGAGTCTTACATGAAATTTTGGCGCAACATGAGCCAGTCCGCAGTCATTAAACGATTGGGATCCCCATGGATTATTAGCAGGGACGTGCAGAGATGTTTTTGAGAGGCAGGTGTCTGAAAGTAAAAACTCTCAACTCAGGGGGAGGGGTTGCATTAGCGCTCAAAAGTAAGCCTTCGAAGGTAAACACCTCTAATGCTTCAGGTAACCTCCCCCCCACATGTGTCTGCTTATTAGACATAAATTATTTTCAGAGCATTTAACAGCCATATTTTTCTTACATATTCATTAACCAGGCATACAGTTTGACATTGTTTTAATCAAATTTTTTTAACAGATGTGAATGTGAAGCTTATAACATACATGTTACGTCATGAATGCAACACAGGGGTGCCATAAGTGGGGGTTGATGGAGTTAGAATGAGTCCAAAAGCCCTTGAGTGACGAAGGCCCTAATAAATCTGGAATATAATTAGATTTGCCTGGGTTGGAGGCCCAGTATGACATGCTTGCTTCAGGCCCAGAGCCTGCTTACAGTGACTGTCCTGTGCTTCCAGGTGACGTGAGGCTGGTGAATGCTGAAAGTCCCTGTGCTGGGAGAGTGGAGGTTTTCCATGAAGGACAGTGGGGCACAGTGTGTCATCACTGGTGGGATACAGAGGATGCTGCAGTAGTGTGTAGACAGATGTTCTGTGGAGAAGTGGTACTAGCAAAAGGGTATGGTCAATTTGGAGAAGGAACTGGGAAGATATGGATGGAAGATGTGGCCTGTAAAGGGTCAGAGTCGACACTGAAGGACTGTGGGCACAATGGATGGGGACGTAATGACTGTGGTCATCACCAGGACGCTGGAGCTATCTGCTCAGGTAGGACACATGTGCTGATCAGTAAGCAGGCTGAGCAAAGTCAGGTCGCTCACTTTTAATCAAACAAATATTTTTTTAAATCTTAGAACTGTTATGGGTGCAGCTCTGCATGTAACTTTGAATTTCAGTTTAGAATGACTGAGTGGGTATTAATTGTACATTTATGTTAATAAATTATACCTTCGAAAATTTGTAAAATGATGTGCACAGGAGAAATCAGGGGCTTTATACAGTTATTTGACACACAGAGTAATTAGTTTTATATCGCATTGGTATTTTTATTTTTGGTTACATAAAATTTATTTTTAAAATTGGTATTTTATTTATTTATTATAAGCTTTAAGAAAAATATATCATCATTTTTGTCACACTAAATAAATAAAATCTTCTAATTGTCTTCAAACTGCTTATCTTGGTAGCACAGGGCACAAGGCAGGGGGACACGCTGGGCGGGATGACAGGCAAATAAATGTGATAAAACAATGAGTGGAAGCCTGTCAGAATAAAATCTATGTACTTTACTCTTTGGTGTTATTTGATTAGCACTGTTGCCTCACACCTCTGGGACCTGGGTTCGAGTCTCCGCCTGGGTCACATGTGTGTGGAGTTTACATGTTCTCCCCATGTCGTCATGGAGTTTCCTCTGGGTACTCCAATTTCCCCCCCCCCACAGACCAAACCAACTCACCTTGTAGGTGTGCAGACCGGCTTTATATTGCAGTGCCGGCGAGATGCGTTGAGCATGCTGGGACAGTGTACAAAGCCGCTAGTCCTGTTAATGTTAATATTAATACTTGTGTTGTATTTCCTATTGTCGTGTGTGTTTGCCTGTACCCTATCCGATCCTCACGTATCGTTAGCATAGCCAAGCACTGCACTGGTGTCAGAAATGGGATGTCAGAAGCAACCCCACTGGAGCGAGCACTCCTGAACATAATCCAATAAACCCACTCCGGCCTGGCAGAGCTGAAGGCAGCTGTGGCATGGTAGAGCAGGAGAAATGGTGGTGGCTGATTTGCCACACGGTTGGCTCTGGACCACAGCTTCTGAGAAGAGACACTTGTCTGCTGGAAGCCTGTAATAGAGCCTCTGAACAACTGGGGGATGGTGGAAAGAGAGGGGTGCTGCCCCATCCTTCCAAGAAGCCGCAGACCTGCGCAGCATGCCCCTGAAACAAAAAACAACAATAGGCATGCTTTATTTGCACAAGTACAGATACATTGGAACGCTTATTTTTTGCTACGCCCATCTCACACTCCTTAGCTTAGGGGGGAATCATAGTATAGAGTCGGTTAACATGTAGCGCCCCTGGAGCCGCTTATGGGACTTGCTCACAGGCCCACGGACATGTGACTGTTCTGCTGAGGCCAGGGCTTGAACCAGCAATCTGCGGATCATGGGCACAGAGACGTAGCCCATTGAGCCACTCAGCAGCCCATGTGAGATGGCACCGGTGACTGAGGAAGGCAGGAGTTCCTGGAGGCTTTGCCTGCTCAGCTCACCTGTTGGGAGGAGGCATGCCACAGGTTTCAGGCCCAGCTGGCTCAGAAGTGGTGTGAACTTGAAGAGCAGTGGCAGCAGAGCCAAAAGGACCAGAAGCGGCTGTGGAAGCGGAGCCGTGTCGCACCTTGGAGGCCCAGCTGGCCCATGAGGGTGGAGAGTTGGAGGAGCAGCACAGCCAGTACTGGTGGGAACTGGAGCAGCTGTGTGGGACCATCCAATCTGGCCAGCAGGAGGCCCCGTGAGAGAACCAGCCTGGTGGTCAACAACAGGTCCCCCAAAGCTGTGGAAGAAGAAAGGCCAAGGCCAGGGGGACCTGCATCACCAGAGTCCCCTGGCAACCCGGTTCTGCCAGCGGTCTCCAACTGCTCAATTCAAATACAAGGCATGAATCAAATCTGTATCACTGAAATCACAAATATAAAATCGTCATTCATTGCCACTACGTTGCCTTGGTCTGCCAAGCGCCACAATATTATTCTTAATGATTTCGCACAAACCAGACAAGAATACAACAATATGTCCGTGAAACTACATTCATACTATTATGAATGAATTGTGGTTTATTTGGTAGTATATCGTAGTGAAACTTATTTTACTAACTGCACCAGTACAGTCCTGAGGCCAGCCCACCTCCACCCCAATCCCAATCTCGGACTTCTGGTGTAGTGCCCTACCAAGCCCACAAACTAGAATCAGGTGCCCACTCCGACAAGGTTAATTGACCCACATGGTGACAAGATATCAATGACATGACTTGCAAATCAGTGATAGAATGTCTAACTATAAAGTAGTGGGTGGGTGTCATGATTTCAAATCAGGACAAAACTGGCTAAAATGTCAGAATTGCTTTCATTCAAGAGAGTATAGTAATATACTTTACTATTACGCTGTTGTTAATGTCTTGCAAGTATGAATTACACTTACAGTATATTCCATATGCATTTACAGGAAAATCCTGTTATATATAGGGCTACTTCGGCTACTTATACTACTTGCCTGCTTATTCACAGCTTCAAACACAGCTACTCACAGCTGCTTATTCAACTTCAGCCCTGTCTATCTTAACTTAACTGTTATGCTAAAATTAGGAGAGCTTATTTAGGATTTTGGGAAGTTGGGATGTGTACAGCCCCAGTACGGAACAGAAAAAATGTTTAAATGTTTATGTTTAAATAATTTAAATGGCATTTTTATCAATAGTCATTTATATGACAACGTACATTATAATTTAAATAATCATTTAAATGACATTTTTATTTAATGAATATTGTCACAAAACATTCACCATAAAAAAGTCGATTTCATTCGTCATTACTGTGATTAGCTAATTCTGAAAATATCATGGATAACTATTTTGACATATATTTCTTAATAATATCTTGATGTGCACATTAATGATTTTTCACATTGTAAGCTTTTTATTTTGTATTTTTTGCATGTTTGTGTGCTGCTGCGAGTCTCTGTGTGTATGTAACCAGCAGTGTGAACCTGCCTCTGTAGGTGTATGTTAGTATCTTGATAAACCGCCCTATAAACAGTTAAATGCTGTGCCATTGAATAGATCGGGTTTTTGTTGGCCAACAGCACGATCTCTTTCTGCTGCCTCAAAAATGCAATGTGCCACCAATAAGGCACCTGACGGGACCTCATTTTAACACCAAGAGCTAAACACCGCTCAGATGGGTGCAGGTACATTTGCTATTTAAATGAGGTGGGTACTGTGTGGGTGAATGAGAACTGCGTTGGGCTTATGTTAGTAAAGTCACTTGAGCCACGCCTGGCGCCGCTTTGCGCTGGGTATAAAATAGGGCCCTACTAGTCTCACCATACCACCCCCTCCTGTACACAGTCTTATGCTGCACTAGGGCTGTCACTTTTTAAATGATATTCAACCATTTGTCAACCATTAGACCGTTTGGTGTTGTTTGCTCCATACAAATGTGATGTTGTACAGGCTGTTAATAAAATACCGAAAAGAATAATTCTGTGTTTTTTTTTCAGGGGGGCTGAGGTATTCTAATATATGCAAATTAATTGCATGACATTTGAATTTTGTTTAAAATTGATTTTTGAAAAATGTGACAGCCCTACTCTGGACCAAATGTAGCAAAAGCCACACTCAGGGAAACACACCACCAGCCTTACTCCCCATGTGCAGGTTACCTTGTCCTGCTCCTGACACTAATGTAGCGACTCCATCAGGGTCAGTAACCTTAACGGTGTCACTGATGGCCCAAAACCACAGGGCCACACAATGTCCTCAGTATCCTCATTTAAAAGAAGGATCCAGTAGATAATGGAAAATATAAGCAGATGAACAGTCCAGTCCAGTGGATGCATTTAATTCAATATCTACAGAAAGGATTTTGTATATCCATCCATCCATCCATTCTCCAACTGGCTTATTCTTCTGGGTCACAGGGGGTCCAGAGCCTATCCTGGAAGCTATGGGCACAAGGTGGGGAACAACCCAGAACAGGGGGCCAGCCCATCACAGGGCACATTCACACACCATATGGGCAATGTTAGGAATTCCAATTAGCTTCAGCATGTCTTTGGGGGGAAACCCCACAACGACATGGGGAGAACATGTAAACTTGACACGTAGCCCAGGCAGAAACTTGAACCCAGATCCCACAGGTGTGAGGCAACAGTGCTAACCACTGCACCACCATACCGCCCCAATTTAGTGTACATTATTCAGTTTTATTTTAAATGGGAACTTTCAGGAATAATGTTTCCTATAAAGTTCACATTCGTAAATGTTATTTCCATACAGTAAAGATTTCAACCAAATAACTGCAAAGTTTGGGTCATACTGTTATTAATTAAACTGAGTTTGACACCCCTGCTCTGCCTTTTTGGGAATAGATAGAAAAAGGTGTGCAGTAGACATGTCATACTAAACAAAAACTGCAGTTCAGGTTAGGTATTTAAAACACCAAAATGGAAGAGTACTTTGATTTGGACTTGAATATGAGCCTTCGAAGGACTGGAATCCCTTCTAAGGTGCCTTCTGATTTGTATCTTCTGATAGTTACAGATGATTACAGTACAATTATCTTTCAATTCCTGTAACTATAGGACATTAAATAAGAAAGATACCTTAAACATTGCTAGTATTAAAAGTGATTAAGAGTATGAAGAGGAGACTATAATTGCAACAGGGTTATCAGTAAGAGCTGTTTTAACTTTAGCGATATCTAACAATCTGTTTTATTTTGATGTTTTGTTATTTTTTTTATTTAAGGAAAGTTTGAAATGCAGCTGAAAGGTGAAAATCATCCATGTTCTGGAAGACTGGAATTCCAGCACCTAAGCTCATGGTACACAGTGTGTGATCCTGACTTTGACCTGCAGGATGCAAAGGTCGTGTGTCGGCAGCTGGGCTGTGGGATCCCTGTGGAGGAGCCCAGGGTGGCTGCATTTGGGAAGGGGGGCGGGCAGGTGTGGTCAAAGAAGATTAACTGCACAGGAGATGAATCTGATTTTCGTCAATGTTTGAGATCATCCACAGAGGAACAGAACTGCACTCATAAGACTGACGTGGGACTGAAGTGCTTCTGTAAGTTAATTTATTGTGCTGGGAAATGGTTTACTAACATAGATAGTAGACAATTTGCTAATACAGTGGTACCTCAGAACTCGACCTTAATCCGTTCAGAACTCCAGATCGAATCCTAAAAAGTTCGACTTCTGATTGAATTTTCCCCATAAGAAATAATGGAAAACCAATTAACTGGTTCCCGGCCCCAAAAAAATTACACCTAAATATGTTTTTTTTTAGCATTTAAACACAAAATGAACCGGATAAAACAAGAAGAGCATATACTGTACTAAACACATTTATCAAAACAGTAATTTGTAAAGTAAGAAAGTAAATGTATCCAAAGAATGTGTAAAGTTAAAAAAAAAACAAAGTGTCCTACCCCGATCGTCCACTCCTTCCGTGTGCCACGCCCCCTCTTTAACCCCGTGTGGAATCCCCATGTGATCAGATGTTTCTGGTTGTTGTCATTAGTCCTCTGTATTTCCCCAGTCTGGTCATTGTATTGTCCGTCTGCGTTTTGCCTGCCTTACCTGTAATTAAACCCTGTATTCCCCAATACCTTGACGTCTGCACCTTTGTCTCCATTCCGTCCCGGCTCGGCACAACAATGTTATTATAATTAAATGTATGGTTTATTATTAATATTAAAATAATGAATAAGAAATCCTTATTTTAAAATGTATTTTATTATATAATAATAATTACTGTTACTGTCTATCATTGTTTAAATGTATTTTTACTGTCTAAATGTATGTATTCAGCTAGTGTAAACAAGCATGATGCTATCACAGCGAATATGTGAAGCTGAGACTGAAGCTTTACCCTTTGTTTCCGCTGAGAGACGTGGCGCCACTCATTTCCCCACGCGTACAAGTTATCTTAGGTCGGTGTTCACAGTTTGACTTCTGAGATTCAGATCGAGTTCTAGGTAATGTTTTTTCGAACTGGTTGGTTCGACTTTAAGAAATTCGAGTTCTAATGAGTTTGAGAACTGAGGTACCACTGTATTGTTGAATGTTGCTAATTATACTCTTCAAATCTCTCTAATATAAACACACCAAGTGAAATAAATAATCGCTGTTACATGGTGATATTCTGTATTTGCTTATTTGTTTTTCTGTTATTCCACATCCATGCTGTATACAGGGTACACAAACTCCAGGCTGGTGGGCGGCCCTGACTCCTGCTCCGGGAGGGTGGAGCTGCAGTACCTCAGTGAGTGGGGGACAGTGTGTGATGCATCCTGGGATATTAGAGCAGCCAGTGTCCTCTGTCGACAGCTGCAGTGTGGGAGCGCTGTGGCAGTGCCAGGACAGGCCTGGTTTGGAGAGGGGAGGGGCCGCATCTGGGCTGATGTGTTTGAGTGCCAGGGGAATGAGACACACCTCTCCCAGTGTGCTGTGTCCTCACGGAGTCGAGCTGCATGCTCTCATGGATGGGATGCAGGAGTCATCTGTGAGGGTGAGCACTGTACTACAACTGAGACTTGTTCAAAAAATGGAATAGTAATCTGGGCTTTTTAATGAATTATGTATCTAATATGCATTATATATAACAGTTTAGTTTAATAGAAAATTCACTGACAGTGACTGCTGTATCCACAGGGTTTAAATCTCTCTCAGCTCTCAATGGGACAGTACGACTGTCTGGAGAGAGTGGCTGTGAGGGTCAGGTGGAGGTTTACTACCAGCTGACCTGGAGCAGAGTTCTCATGGACTCCTGGAGCTTCAGGGAGGCCTCTGTGGTCTGCAGGCAGCTGGGCTGTGGCTCTGCAGTGAGGTTGTACAGCTCCTCCCTATCTGGAACAGGGGACAGTGATGTGTGTCTGACAGGGTATCAGTGCTCTGGGAATGAATCTCACTTGGTGAACTGCAGTGATCCACACAGACCGAGCTGTAGCTCTGGTCCACAGGTGTCCATAGAGTGTTCCAGTGAGTATACAGTAGATTAGTTATCATAATGCATGTTTAGAAAATCACATTTAGTACAAAGTCTAAAACATCTTATAGATAAACAGCTCTGATATCAGATGGATGGATGGATGGATGTGCAATTATGAGATGAAAGATAATCAACAAACAACCTCCCTCTGTCCCTCCTTCTCCAGAGCACAGGTCCATCCGGCTGGTGGGTGATGCTGGGGGCTGTGCAGGGAGGCTGGAGGTGCTCCACCAGGGCTCCTGGGGGACAGTGTGTGGAGACTCCTGGGACCTGAAGGATGCTCAGGTGGTGTGCAGACAGCTCCAGTGTGGGACGGCTCTCCGTCACCCAGTGCCCACCTTCTTTGGACCAGGAACTGGACCCATCTGGCTGGATGAGGTGGACTGTGAGGGGAATGAGACGTCTCTGTGGGACTGTCCTTCAGCACCGAGGGGACAGAATGACTGTGTCCATAAAGAGGATGCAGGAGTTGTGTGTTCAGGTGTGAATATTTAACATTAGGGCTCTTGATCACAAGGAAACGGAAAAACATCTATGATGAAAAGATTGATTACAGACATAGATTATAACTATTGAGTTTTTTAGTTTAGTTGTATCATTTTAGGTAAAGGATTTTAAAAAATTTGACAACAACCAATATTTATGCAAGCAATTTAATTGTTTCATTCAACATCTATGAATTATATAATATTTAAACATATTTCACTGCTATTCTCTAAAAATGAATAATTGTTCACTTATTTTACGGTATTCCGTAAAACTCTCTGTAGAACATAAAGAAATCAGACTGGCTGAGGGCTGCTCTGGCCAATTGGAGGTTTTCTACAATGGCACATGGGGAAATGTGTGTTTCAATCAAATGGAGACAAACACAGCCAGTCTGATATGTCAACATCTCAACTGTGGAGAGAGTGGGACCATTTTTAGTACAAAGTCTCGGCTGAAAGGAGCTCTGAACTGGCTTGATAACCTGAAATGTCGCCCACATGACTCCACACTGTGGCAGTGCCCGTCCTCTAACTGGGGAGACAATAAATGTGGTGAAGGTGAAGTGGCTCAAATCACCTGTGAAGGTAAATTACCATATTCGTTATCATTATTGGGCCACTTTGTTCTAAGGTGTATTAGTTGAAATATACATTTTTTATTGCATAATTTTGCATGACAATAAGAACATTTCAATAATTCTTTCTTCATTTTTTTTTTCGTGTGAAAGGATGTTCTGCTGCTTCCAAGGACAGACCATGTTCACGTATGTTCAGTTATTACCTGCCCAGTGTTACATGTTTATCAGTCAGTAACATCAGTGAGAAATCAGTCCCAGCTCTTCACTGAACTCTGTCATCCTCACGTGTCCTCTGCCTTCTGCAGTGCTGATAAATCTCAGTCTTTACTTGCTCCCTAGGCCACCCCCCCATGAGATTGTCGGGGGGCAGTAGCGAGTGCTCAGGGAGGGTGGAGCTGTGGCATAACGGCTCCTGGGGGACAGTCTGTGACGACTCCTGGGACTTGAGAGACGCCCAGGTGGTCTGCAGACAGCTGGGCTGTGGGACAGCACTGGAGGCTCATGGGAACTCTGCGTTTGGACAAGGAACTGGCACCATTTGGCTGAATGAGGTGAACTGCAGGGGTGATGAGCTCCACCTGTGGGACTGTCCTCACTCTCTTCAGGTCCAGTGGAACTGCAGCCACAAGGAGGATGCTGGTGTTACCTGTGCAGGTGGGACTGGGTCTGCAGACAGACTGTATTCTCAACATTATGGCCTTATCTCTTTTACATTAAATAATTGTAGAAAGATATTAAACTCTCAGAATGTTTATTAATAAATTTTAATGCTTCAATTTCACAGGTTCATCGCTGTATAAGGCCACTACAGGTGAAGTTGATGAATTTAATGTATAATGTTGAGGAATAAATCTAATTTATGATTAATTCTATTTATATATTTATCTCCATTTACTCATTCAGGGATTCCAGCAGCATCCACAACAACAAAAAAAGGTATAATTTTTATACTCTGTTACTCAATTTTGACTTCAATAAGTGCTGAGAAGATTAATGTTTTTTTTTTTTTATTGCATGTTCATATTTTTGTTTAGGACAATTATTTTGCCCTGTCTCATGCGTGATGTACTGAAATCTCTCTGTCAGTTCCTCCTTCAGTTGTACCCTCCCAGAAAGGCATGTCCATTTCTGTTGTGGTCTCCCTGGTACTGGGAGCTCTTCTCTTCCTGCTGCTGGTGATAACAGCTGTCCAGTTGTACCAGAACAGAGTGCTGAAGAGAGGTACTGAAAGATAGAGCTGTAGGACCTGAATGGTGTATCTGAATGGTTCATATAAAATCTGTTATGGTGAAACATTGGTGAATCAGTAGTATAATTCTCACTTGCCACACAGGAAGCCCTCAATTCCCCGCTAAGGCAATTTCTCTTTGGAGAAGATGTGTGGTTCAACATGGTAGAACACTGTCCCTGTGGCAGGATGGTTGGAATTTAAAATCATGTGGTGGCTGACTGATTTCATTGATTAATCCTATTTGGTCCACCTCCACAGCTGTGTACTGTGGTGTCACCCCTCTGCAAAAGGACATTTATGAGGAGATAGAGTACAATCTGACCTGGGGAGAGACTTTCAGAGCCCCTCGTGAGGGTGAGTTCACCTTATTGACCTCTGCAGACTCAGATGAACAAACTTTTGCAGTCACAAAGTCACACATATAGGTAATAGTGAGAAGTGAATTAAAGTGGGACAGTGGATTTTCAGTCATTAGAGGTATATTATTAATACAACTTAATGAGATTTCTGGAGAAGAATATGCATCATTATGTCTACCTGTGTCCTTCCTGCTGATTTTTTATTTTTTACTGTGTTATTAGAGCTCAGAAACCACATGAGGGCATCATAGCTGCATTGATGTAAAGCCCTGAGGGTGAGAGAGTAACCAGCCAATAGGGAGAAAGAGGATGTGGACAATATGAGTGTCAGTCAGCTTGCCTGAGCATGAGCATTAACCACTCTCACTTAGTATTGTGAACCGTCTATTATAATACGACCCGTATTGAATCGATATGGGGCACGATTTCTCCCATCTTTTCATATGCATCACTTCATATATATATTCTAGTGTGTCATGGTGCAGAGAATAACATAGAACAAGTGAAATCAAATCAATTATCAAATGAGTGAGTCCACCTTTGAAACATGCCAGTGACTGACTGAATAGCTGCTGCCGAAACAGAATAACTTTTTTCACTTTAGGATATATTTTCTAGGGAACATTTGCAGTCACTAATTGTTTCCATGTGTTTGGGACGGGCGGAATGTTATGTTTGTTATATTTTTGTTTTTTAATATCTGATTGTGTAGTTTTTAGTGCTTTTGTTATTTTCTCTTGCAATAAAGCACTTCAAACTGTACATATTGATTTCCCCAAGTTACAGAATCACCCTGGAGGGGGGGGTGGATGCCCCTTATTTCTCCACCTCTCAGGTGGCACCTGAACTCTAACACATCATGTCTTTAGTCAGAAACAAGTAAAGGGAGCTTCATGCAGAGTCTCCCTGAGCACAGGACTGACTGTCTCTCTCCTTCACAGGACGTGTCCTCTCTGAGGAGCTGCCCTCTGGGTATGAAGATGTGGAGGACAGTGAGGGAGACCCCCTTTCAGGTAAGGGGCTGTACTCTGTGAATATGGCAGAGTTACTGTTTCAGTTAGAGCTGGGAAATGTATTATGTTAATACAAAGTGTTATAACGCATTATAATTTTTTTGATAATATTAACACATGCCAAATATTGATATCCAAGTGAGAAAATAGTATTATCAAAGATTTATAATAGCCACGTATTATATTCCTTCCTGGTTGCAAACAACATGAAAGTTTAGGTTATGACATTGCTCAGGCTCCTGTAATTCAAAGCTAAAATCAAAACATTCAGTTAGCATCTTATGGGGAAGCTAATGTTACCTGGGGCCTGTATGAGGAAGCAGGATCTGTTGGTTAGCTAGATAATCTTTTGCATTTAAGACAGGGGTGTCAAACTCCAGTCCTGGGATCCCAGAGCCCTGAGTAGCTTAGTTCTTTCCCTGTTCCACCACAAATGATTTAGCTCAAGAGCTGTGTGGTATTTAAAACAAGGAGTTGAATCAGGTGTGTAAAACGAGGGTAGACCAAAAACTGTGCAGGGCTCCGGCCCTCCAGGACTGCAGTTTGGCACCCCTGATTTAAGGTATCCCAGTTGAAATGAATCCTAACTTCTTTCATTTGCATTTCACCTAATTGTCTTAATTAAATCTAGGGCTGCCGCGATTTCTCGACGTCAATATTTTAAATTGACGCATCGTTTTTTTATTACGTTAATGAAATTGCCATTACGATTTCTAAAACTCTTCAATTCATTATAACAAATGTTTTCCTTTAGTATCACTACTTAAGTTCAGTGGCATATACTACATGGCACGAGCGCCTGAAGAGAAAACACAGAGATGCCATACTGGACCACCAGAATAAGCAAAACCACCCTAAGTGTTGTCAATTCATGTTTATAATATTACCAAAAGTATAGAGAGCTTTTTAATATCTTTTGTCCTTGTAGCTGCTAAACACACACTAAATACACTAAATAAAAGAAAATAATTTGTGAACGGAAATAAAAAATGCTTCCATGATTTACCAAAATAGTTGCATGTGGCATGCTCCCCTTACCCGAATTTAATAGGCATAAATTTACATCAAATTAATGCAGATTGCTAACTTTTGGGTGTCACAATATGCATCTCATTAATATTTTAGGCATACTACTAATTTGCTTAACGAACTGTGGGTAAAATAATGTTGAATACCCCATATCCATTATCTAAAACCCTGCAATAACACAATTTGTTGTTGCCAAAATAAACTTAACTTAATGATCTATTAAATTTTCTGGAGGAAAATTAATTGTTTACATTATTTGACCAATCAGTGAAATAGTCGATAGATTAATCCATAGAAAAATAGTCATAAGTGGCAGCTGTCGCGATTGGTCAACGGGCGAGCAAGCGCGGTGTGGGAAAGCAGGATTAGGGAGACCAGAATCCAAGGGCAACGGGGTTTATCAGGGAGAATAGGCAGACAGGGGAGCACTCGGTAAACAACGTCAATAACAGACCTGGGGAAACAGACTTGAATGCGGACTGAAATACACAAGACAAGCCAAACAGGAAACAGCTGATCACAAATCAGGAACAGACACGGGGTTAACGAGGTGGGCATGGTCCACAAGGGGGCTGGACGGAGGGACGTGACAGAACCCCCCCTCCCCCCCCCAAGGTGGGCACTCCAGGCACGCCTCGAGGGGAGCGACGGACAGAACGAGACCGGGAAAACAGGACCTGAAAAACAAGACAAAAGCATTACCGGGGCACAATGAACAGAACCAAAACACAAAACAAGCACAAGGGCAAAAGCCAAGACAGCACCTGACGGGAAATGCAAATACCCCATATCCATATCTGGCTGGGATCAACCCTTCTGGGGTGATGGCAGAGGAGTCCTCCTCCTGGAGGAGTCTTTTGGGGCCATTAGAGAGGTCCTTGAGGGGTCCCACTCAAGCTCCTCCTCTCCCTCCATCAAGGGGGGAGGAGCGGTGTTCTGATAGTCTGGGACCTCCTCCAGCAGGAGCCTCGGGTGAAGCAGAAGGTGGGGGCAGAGCTGCAGCAGCGACCTCGGGTGGTGACGGAGGAGGCGCCGGGACCTCGGGCGGCGACCTGGCTGGTGGGACTAGTGGAACTGCAGGAACAGGCAAGATGGGTAGGTCAGGAACAGGCTGGATGGGCAGATCAGGGACCTCTGGTGCAGGTACCTTGGGGATGGCAACGCAGCAGGAACCTCAGAGGGCGTTGCAGGCAGAGTCTCGCTGGGCGGCGCGGCAGCGGCCGGTGCCTCGCTGGGGCCGGTACAAGCAGATCCGGAACAGGCATCACAGGCAAGTCAAGAACAGGCGCCAGCGGGACAGGCAGAACAGGTGCCGGAGGGACAGGCACAACAGACGAGTCAGGGACATCAATAAGAGCCACCAGGGTCGGTGCCATAAAAGCAGGTGTTGCCCCTTTAAGAGCCCTCGGGATCCATAGGATAGCATCCCACATACTGTAGCTCTGGCCTCTTTATGGGCAAGGCGTGCCTCCCAGAAGGGATAAGCTGCTAGTGGTGGCTGCTCTGCGGCGGCCAGGCAGGCTTTTAATACCTGCGGGGGCGACGTGGCGGTGATGTCCAGGGGATTCCCTCGATCACTGGCAGGGAGAGAAGCTGCCGAGAGAGAGCATGTCCCCAGGACAATCGTCCTCTGATCTCCTCTCCTTCTTCTTCCTCCTCCAGTGGGTGGCTGTCGCGTGAGGTTGCTCCATTTCCGATAGGAAAAACAACGTGGGTAAACAACGTCAATGAGAGACCTGGGGGGTATTCCATGAAGCAGGATTAAGGGGAAATGTGACTTATTTCGACAAGTCAGTCTTACTTAAGTGAGAGTTCCGTTCCATCAACGTGTCTTACATGAATCCCCGCTGATTTACCATGGTAATTTATACCTGCGAACAAGCCTGGTCCGGACCAGGCTAACTGTCTGGCTTAGTTTAGCGTTGTCTCAGAGAACGTCCGACATGTGGGAACAGATTGACATGACATGATTTTGTTTGAGTTAGCGGGAGAATGAGTCTTGTATATACGTATATAAAAAATGGAACCCTGTAGTCAGTGCTGTGAGTAAAACCAAGACGAGAAAGCAGAGAATAAAAACTTTTTCTTTTCTGAAGTAAAGCTCTGTGTGATACTTCCATAATATGGAGAACAGAGTTGAGATTGTTACATAATCAATATAATAAAGCCTATAAAATCACGTCTTAGCATTCCAATTAATTCCAAAATAATTACAGTAAAATCCCTTTATAGTGGACTCGATTATAACGGAATATCGTCTATAACGGACGAGGTCCGTTGGTCCCGGGGTTCTGTCGATATATGCTGCCTTGTTGAAAAATGCTACCGTAGTGCTAATAGATAGCCCTAACCCTAACTCTTACCCTAACCCTAACCCCCCAAAACCCCTTACCTTAACCCTAACCCTAACCCCTAAAACCTAACCCTAATCCCAAAACGGTGGAACTGCACATGTGCAGAAAGGCTCGATAGCACGTCTCGATAGGTAGTCTTTTTCGACAGAACACCGGCAAAAGCGACCCCAAAGACACTCTGGCGGAGTTACTTATTCTTGAAAACTGTCATTTAACTGTTTACTTGGCGGAGTTTTTGGCAATAAGCCAGGGCAGGATCAGCCAGTCTGGATTCAATTTGCAGTCTGGACGCGGAAAGGTGAACATCTCCTGCTCTGACTGCAGCTGGGCGGGGCTGCTGCGCGAGGACTGTCCACCTGTGAGTGCCTTGGGACAGGAGGGGAGCCCACGGCAGCACCCGCTGCTCGGTGAGAAGAGCAAGAACGATACGTGCTTCCACGTCAGAGTCTCCAAAAGTCTCCAATAACACTATAAAAAGTCGCTAGATTTGTCGCTAGTCGCTTTTTTGAAAACGAGTTGCCAGAGAGGTCTAAAAACTCGCTAAATATAGCGACAAAGTCTCTAAGTTGGCAACACTGTATCGTTCATCCATTTATTTGGGCTTCTTAAATATTGCGGGTGTGCGCACTAAGTGAGACTATACAAGTCTGTCTTGAATGAACCTTGATTAATTAAAACTGAACTGCGTTCGTGGAACGATGTGAGGCTAAGTTTAGAGATGGAGGTAGGCTGAGTCTGACTTTTTTTTTTAGCTACTTTCATGGAATACCCTCCTGGTGATAAAAGATACACCAGCAGACTATGTTGATGCTGGTGGGCAGGACTCAGGGCATTTCTTTGGTAAATCATAACATTCACCATGTTTCTTGAATGAGTCCATGGTCATTTATATTTTCAGTAATCCTTAATTTTCTAATTGTTTTTTTTTTTTTTTATTATTTTCAAGCGTTGTTTTTGTTATACACATTTCACTATATTATTTGGAAGGTATTTTTTTATTTAAACCACGCACTAGAATTATGTTCTATGTGAACTTAGGGTTACTATGTGGACTTTTAAAATCTATTAGAGCGTTTTTTTTTTTTTCAAGTGAGACAAGCAGTAACTCTAATAGTCAATTGGCTCCTGTGTACTGAGGTCTCTCTTTTTCCCAGGTTCAGGGTTGATGGTGACAGGACACACAACAGAGAACTATGATGATGTTGAGGGTATAGAGCAGAGTCCACATGTTTTACCAGGTCAGTTTCTCATTACACACATCTAATGGAGCAAAGTCTCTCCCTCTCATCATAATGCTCCTCCCAGATGGTTTGATCATCTGTATTCTATTATTTATGAATAAAATAACTCATTTGGATGTGATTAACATAGGTTGACATTATTTTTAATCATTTCATCCGTGCCTCTCACAATTAAACTAATAAACTTAATGTCTCTTGCTTAAAGTACAACTACTCTCACTTCCAAGTCCCAGTTACAGTTTGTCAATACCCTGTGTCCCCTAAACTGTCCCTGTAGGTGAGAGAGCCTTGACCACACTGCCCCCTGGGGAGAGCCTCCCTGACCCCAACCAGATTGAATATGATAATGTATGGGGAGGAGCCTCTGCAGTTGAGGAAGGATCTTTCACATAGTTATTCTTCAAATGAGCTTTATTTTTATAGCAGCATCTACCAGATCATCATTGCTATTCACATTTTTATGATATCTAATATTTTTGGTTGAGGTTTTTTTGTTATATTATTTTTTACAATAAATGCAATTAGTTTTTTTGTCATTAAAACATTTTATACATTATAACGTGATTAGGTCACAGTGGTTGTCCACCTGCAAAAAATATTTTAAAAAATTTGACCCCTATTGAATTTTCTGATTGTGTATGTTATGTTAATTATATTTTTAAATTAAAATGCAAAATTTGAAATTAAACTCATGATTTAAAAATGTTAAGAAATGGTTGATAGAACTGCTCCCAGAACTGTGGGAATTTTAATATAAAATGTTCCAAAATTTCCCAGTATGTTAAATACAGGCACTCCTCTACTTACGAACTTTCAACTTACGAACTTTCAGACATACGAACGAAGAGGACTGTAAGTCCAAATTGTGTTTGTTGGACTTCCGTTTCCTGTCGCAAAATACAATTTTGTTCTCCGCGCCAGTTCCGGGTAGTACAACTTCTGGCCGCTTCTCTCGCCGCACAGCAGCGTTATGCAGCAGCATGGCCCAGCATCCCAGCTCTTTATACTTGTGTGTACCCTTAAAATTATGTTGAATAACGACTTACAAACATTTCAATTTACGAACGGCCATTCGGAATGTAACTTGTTCGTAAGTAGAGGAGCGTCTGTATGTTCATTTCTTATTTAAAATTCATCCACCATCCACCCATCTCCATAACCACTTGTGCAGTACAGGGTTGTGGTGCCTAGAGCCTTTCCCAAGAAACACTGGGCACAAGGGAAAGGACACCCAGGACAGAGTTGTCTCTGTATCTGCCTGTTAGAGCATCACTCTCCTGCTCGGTCTCTGGCTTGGTGTTCCCACCATTTTCTAACCCATGGTTCAAACTCCCCACAATAATCAAATGCATGACAAATATGAGGTATCAATTTCATATCATTAAGGTTTTCATATTATATCCAAAATAATTTATCCTTTATGAAAACAGGGAATAAATCTAACTGTACATTTTGGAGTATTTTTAACACATATTTTGCAATTAGTAATCATTCAAGATTTTTATTTGTCGTATTCATGAATGTAATGGTACATCATCCATGAAATGAAATGATGTTCTATTATGTATTTTTGTTTTTTCTCAGAATACTTATATAGATGACACTTACTATACCTGAGAATTACTTTCATAATAAACATTTGAACTGCAGTTTCCTCTTTGTTCCGTGTTGACTCTTGCACGGAGATAGGAGGGTAAGGGTATGGAGAAACCCTCATGAATCTCAGTCAATCACCCCATGTGTCAGCACTGCTGGCTGGGGGTGGTGGTGTGATGGTGTCGGGCACATTCATGGCACACATTGGGCTCCCTGATAAAAGTGCAGCATGGCTTGAATGCTGCAGAATATCTGAACATCATCACCAGTCAGGTGCCTCCTTCATGGCATCATGGACGTTAAGCCTAAAACAGTGATAATACCCAGTCAGTCCTAGGAAGGCCAGCACCTGGTTTTTGGTGATGGAAAAAGGGCTTCACAGCCTCAGACTTCTTTTTCTTAGGCTAGAGTAGTACCCTTCAGATCGAGATGCTCTGTGCGCTGTGCCATTCTTCGATCACTCCCAGTCACCCCATCTTTTCAGAGGAACTTAATACTTAGTAATAAACAAATGAGTCACAGGGACCTCCCCCAGTACCCTGGTTAAAGGAGACATATGTCGACATTTGCATCTCCTGCATCTCACATCCTCCACCAGTGTGATGTGCAAGGAGGCACAGGGGGCATAAAGAGCCAGGCTAGTTAGGAAAAAAAGGAAGAAATAAAGGGGGCGACATGGTAATACTGTGGTTAGCACAGTTACCACTGAATACAAAGGTTTGAGTCTCTGCTCTGGGTCTGTGTGCGTGTGGAGTTTGCATGTTCTCCCCATGTTGTCATGGGGTTTCTTCCAATTTCTCCCGGAGGCTAAAAACATGCTGAATTGAACTGAGATGGCAAAATTGTCCAAAGGTGCGTGTAAGTGTCCTGCAAGAGCTTGGTCCGCGATCCTTAGTAATGAAAATGGCTGGATGGAGAAAAATTACAAAAGGGGGCAGAGAGGTGGCAGTAGTCCATTTAGGGCAGCCGTCCTCAAAGGTTTCCACAGGCAGCCCATGCATCTACAGCTGGCTCTCTGTTTTCCTCCTCCAGCACCTTCTGCCCTGTGTAGACTTCCAGCTTCAATGGGGAAGATAGTCCTGGCCCGTAATTGGGGCAACTATCATCCATCAGCAGCTGGTGGCCCTTAGTGTGGTTGATCATGAGGAATCCACGGCTCAAAGTAGATTTTTTTTATCTCAAGAGGTTTGACTGTTAAGAGATTGAGTGCTGACTAACATCATCGCTGCTGTCTCTGTATATATAGAGAAAATAAGAACATCAGTCTTCTGATTTGTCACTCCACCTACTTGGTGTTTTCCAGAACTTCCTTTGATAGGACAGTTCTGTGTGTGATTGATGGGTGGGGGCGTGTCCTCTCTGAGGGGCAGGATGATACAAAGCCCCACTCAAACTGAGAGCTCAGAGGTGAATACTGTCATGGTGGGTTTGCTCTGAGGAGAGTTGGTTTGTCCTGATGAAGATGGAGGTCTGCGTGTTCATCACTGATCCCAGCTCCTGCTCACAACGGCCAGTAAGTGCCATGCTCTACCTCCAGTGGTCCTTTGGCAACCAGAGGTAAGGGTACCTTAAATATGACAAGTCTGGCTAAGCAAGTTCTGCTTCATGATGCCTCCCCAATGAACTATGGATTATTTTTTTTCTTCGGTAACGGGTTATTATTTTTTTGCTAAATCTACACATAGATCACAATTCTTATTCTTTTCTTAGTATATTGTTATTGAAAAATAGACCTAAGCTCTATGTTTGCTTTTTTTTCCATCATAGGTGCTCTGCTGATGTTCCTAGCAGCACCACAAAAAGAAAACACACACACACATATATATATATATATGTATTACATGTATTGCATGGATGTTTTGTTTATTATTTATATTGATTGTACTGTATTTGCAGTAGTGTCATCAACTTCCTCTTCCTTTTATTTACATTTTACATTCTACGTCATTCTGCGTTATTATTCTTTTCCTATTATTCTTATAAAAATGCAAATAAAAGACTTTTATATCTAGGACCATGTCTTCTGTACCCACTTGTCCTATACAGGGTTGTGGGGGTTCAGAGCCTATCCCAGAAGCTACGGGTACAAGGCAGGGAATAACCCAGGATGGGGAATTTGGAATCTCCAGTCAACCTTAGCATGTTTTTGAACTGTGGGGGGAATCCAGAGGACAATACAGGGAGAGCATGCAGACTCCACACAAGGAGCTGGGGTGGAGACTCGAATCCTGGTGAGGCAACACTGCTAACCTCTACACCACTGCACCACCCTAGAAGGAAGGATTTCCTTCTATTAACATTTCTTTCTTGGTATAATTTAAACAGACTTTGTGCTAAAAGAATGGTAATAAATTTTACTATGTTGGGGGAGGGCGAGTTGGAGGGCCCCCAGAGTCCCTAGAATTGCCTCTGAATGCAAACGTGTAAGGATATACGTAACAAGGAGTAGAACTGGAGATGTTATACTCAGGTGACAAGAGACACAGGTCACAGTCCCAGGGCATGTGAGTGAATCCCCACACAAAAGGACAGAACAAATACACAGCTTTGACAAACTAAGTCAATTATTAATGTTAATTAGTTCACTGAAAGAATATCACACGATACACAGTAAAAGTTATCTGTAACTTCAAAAAGAGACAGATAAATGAAATTACCGTAACATTTCCTTGTGCCCTTATGCTGTATGGAACAGGCCCCAGTCTCCTTATATGACCCTGTACTTGACAGGTAGGTAACTGGTGGCTGGATATATCTGATATTAACTGTTATTAATTGAACTATTTTGACCACCTAAACAAGGTACCACTGTTAAATTTGATTACTTTTATTATTTGCCAGTTTACTGTTTCTGTTTGTTTATGCATGTCATACATTATGTTATGTCGTGTCATATATATTTTATTTCTGGTGCTGTCATTCAGCTAAAACACTCACTTCAATCTCTGTAAGCTGCGGGGCACATAAATCCTGGTTCAGACTCCATCACAGGGCAGAAGCACAGAAGCACAGACATGAAAGCTGATGTAGAGTTAATCTAAACTGCAGTGTTTTCATGATAATGTGAGCTCACCGAAGGACCCAGATCCACACAAACAGAGAACAGGCAGCTTCTCTCCTGGCAGAGCAGGAGCTGTGAGGGGGCAGAACGACCTTTAGAGACTCATGCTGCTCACACTGACTTCCAGTGGGATGAAATAGTATTGCTTCTTGAAATTTGTGTACTTCAATAAACAGCTTAGCATATACAAGAAGACAAACAGATGAAAATTTGCTGCAAGATTTAACAGTTGTTTTAATAACTACTGTATGTTTCCATTCCTTACTGGTATACATGTCTCATCTTTCTTTCTGAGGCATAAACAGCAGATAAAAATAGAAGCATGTGAATAAAAACTTCCGTGGCTTCCTTCTGTAGCAGGTATGCAGCTGTGATCCGCTCAGAAACCACACTGGGGTCTTACACATGCAGTCAGGCTATCAGGATGAGGGGAGATGCACTCAGTACGAAAAGAAGGAAGGTGATGCATCTGATAACCAGACCACAGAAAGGCTGAACTACATCACAACATCCGCCTGTGCCGCAATCTGCCTGCTACCTTTACTGTTCCACTGCTGCTATCTGGAATACAATCAAAGGAATTTATTAGCGAGTGACACCCACACACTGACAAGTTAGCGAGCAGCCTGCTCACTATTTCAAATTTATCATAACTGAAATCTGCAGGTGGATGGCAGCAAACGGATGTGGGGCAAACGGATGTATAGCGATGTCAGAAAAAACATGCAAACACAGAATATGTGTTTTAATTTCTTAACGGATAAAGGAGTAAATACTAAAAGCTGTGAATATCACTGTGTGCATATCACTGGCATTTCAGTAACCTCTGAGTTTTATCATCCTCCTTATCCCTTTAATCAATATTGATACTGAGGAACTTTCAGGAGCATTCAAGACTTCTGGTTATCAGCTTAAATTCACTGAGACCTGTGATGACAGTGTAATTACTATATGGACATGTAAGGATTTTGTCATTTAAATATAACATCAAAATAAATAGGAATTTTCAGTCTCATGTCTAAATCAGCTAAACAGCATGGTCTGCACACTTGAAATAGAAATTTTGTCTACTTTCACTGTATAGTTTTCTATTTAGCTTATTGCTGCCATCTGTTGAATTTAATGGTGACAGAACAAGTTAACTGCACACCATCTTAAAGTCATTTGATGTCGAGGATTTATCTGATCCGCAGGTCTTTGTGATGTGGCATATGATCAGAGCAACTCTGATGAGGATAAGCAACTATGAAATGAATGGATTTAAGTAAAATTTCCTGATTTATAGTTAACATCTCAAACATGTGATCTTTTGTATGAGAGTATTTCTAAAACTGTAGGCCTTTTAAACTTATTGATGGCGCATATACACTCACCTAAAGGATTATTAGGAACACCTGTTCAATTTCTCATTAATGCAATTATGTAATCAACCAATCACATGGCAGTTGCTTCAATGCATTTAGGTGTGTGGTCCTGGTCAAGACAATCTCCTGAACTCCAAACTGAATGTCAGAATGGGAAAGAAAGGTGATTTAAGCAATTTTGAGCGTGGCATGGTTGTTGGTGCCAGACGGGCCGGTCTGAGTATTTCACAATCTGCTCAGTTACTGGGATTTTCACGCACAACCATTTCTAGGGTTTACAAAGAATGGTGTGCAAAGGGAAAAACATCCAGTATGCGGCAGTCCTGTGGGCGAAAATGCCTTGTTGATGCTAGAGGTCAGAGGAGAATGGGCCGACTGATTCAAGCTGATAGAAGAGCAACTTTGACTGAAATAACCACTCGTTACAACCGAGGTATGCAGCAAAGCATTTGTGAAGCCACAACACGCACAACCTTGAGGCGGATGGGCTACAACAGCAGAAGACCCCACCGGGTACCACTCATCTCCACTACAAATAGGAAAAAGAGGCTACAATTTGCACGAGCTCACCAAAATTGGACATTTGAAGACTGGAAAAATGTTGCCTGGTCTGATGAGTCTCGATTTCTGTTGAGACATTCAAATGGTAGAGTCAGAATTTGGCGTAAACAGAATGAGAACATGGATCCATCATGCCTTGTGCAGGTTGGTGGTGGTGGTGTAATGGTGTGGGGGATGTTTTCTTGGCACACTTTAGGCCCCTTAGTGCCAATTGGGCATCGTTTAAATGCCACGGCCTACCTAAGCATTGTTTCTGACCATGTCCATCCCTTTATGACCACCATGTACCCATCCTCTGATGGCTACTTCCAGCAGGATAATGCACCATGTCACAAAGCTCGAATCATTTCAAATTGGTTTCTTGAACATGACAATGAGTTCACTGTACTACAATGGCCCCCACAGTCACCAGATCTCAATCCAATAGAGCATCTTTGGGATGTGGTGGAACGGGAGCTTCGTGCCCTGGATATGCATCCCACAAATCTCCATCAACTGCAAGATGCTATCTTATCAATATGGGCCAACATTTCTAAAGAATGCTTTCAGCACCTTGTTGAATCAATGCCACGTAGAATTAAGGCAGTTCTGAAGGCGAAAGGGGGTCAAACACCGTATTAGTATGGTGTACCTAATAATCCTTTAGGTGAGTGTATGTAAAAACTGAAGCTGTACTGAAGGCTCTGGATGGGAGGACAAATTCACTGGGTAACGTGGTATTTTGTAAAAGAGAAAAAAAATAATTAACTGTAGTGATTCAATGGCAATATTGCACACTCTTTAATTGCCTCGTCAGCTAAATTTGGAGTATGGTCATGTGCAATATGCTTACAGATTACCATTGGACAAGCAGGACACCTCCCTGAACTGACTGCCAAGCTCCTCTGATGCAGGGACGGATTATGGGTTGTGTGGGCCCCTGGGCAAAACGTTCGTGAGGGCCCCCCCCCCCCGGGAGGCCGGCCACGCAGGCACGGACAGAGCCCGGACCCCGGACCACCCGCACAGTCCCCAAGTCCCCAAGTCGACTACTATCCCATCCCAACTACCTAGCTGGCCAGCTTGCAGCTTGTAGTTGCCCGCAGGCATCTTACGTTAGCAAGATAAGTTTGGTGATAATTAATGCAGCTAGCGAATTACTTACATAAAAACCTATTAGTTGGGAGTTATTGTAGATTACTATATCGAGGAGAAATCTATCCGCAGTCTATCACTCATCCTGCTAGCCCCCCAGATGTAGAGGGTTGAATTTCGGAACGTATTTTAAACCACTGAAATTGTGGCAGCGTATTTGAAACAGCGAAAATAACGGGACTGAATATTGTAAAGCAGAAATAAGAGGACTGAATGTTACTGCTTGAATAAAACACATGGAATATTTTCAACTGAATTTGTTCTTTTGAAATTTACAGTATTTTGAGGCGAAATTAAATGAACTGAATTCATGTGGTTGAATTATAAACATGCACTTTAAAATACGTATGCTTTGGAACTTAATTTTGGATTATTCGATAAGTGTAATTCAACGTGTTTTTTTCATCAACGACTTTTGTCATTAATTTACTTCCACACCCCTCTTGGTCGTCGACTGCGAGTGACGTCACTCCCCATACAATCACGCCCACAGTATAGACCCACCCCTGACCCTTGTAAGACATGGGAAATGCAATTGCAAATGGACTTTGCTTTTTCATTTGAAATGTGGCAGTCAGTGTTCGTTCGCGAAAGCGAAAAAGCAAACGTTAATGCAAAATTTGCAATTGCATTTGAATTATGTCACACTTTTTGCGTCCACATATGGAAAATGCAATTGCAATTCCTTTTGAAAAATGTCCGGGATTTCCCTCCATACTATGGAAGCACAGAGTGAGACAAGTTAACCAGCTGTCCAGTTCATTCGTGAAGCAGAGTGGAAAGTGACCCTTTTCAGCTAATAGAACGCCACCAAGTATGTGAAGGTTCATGTAGCACCTTTCACAGACACATGGTCACAAAGTGTTTTTCACATTAAAACCAATACACATATAAAATAAAAACACAGACAAAAGTGTAATGTAAAAACAAAAAAATAAAAACATTTTAGTTAAAGTCATGTCTGTCTGTCCTGATTCTGCCCTACAGCTTGCATCCGAGTTATGCTTCCCTTTCATGATGTGACAATGTCTACAGAAATGGGGTTTTAGCAGGCATTTAAAATATGCATGGAATATATTTCCAGTTTTATATTCTTCATATAGCCTACTGGTATATGTATATTTTTGCAGTTATAAAGATAACCAAAAAGAAAAATAAAATCAAGGACTAATACAGAAATAACATGAATATGTACAAAAACTAAAAAGGGCAAAAACGTAAACTCAGAATAACCTCCAGCCAGTCTCAAGTGTATGACGGTAGGGGAGCTTGGTTCTTTGCCACATACTTAGCCCATTCAACCACATGGCGGCCTAGGGAGCTGGGGAAGATACTAGAGACATACTAGAAACAGACTGGGGAAACTACGGGAGATGGAATAGCGAGCGACACCTGCTGGCCAAACGGGGAGATGACACACTAAGTAGGGCAAAACCGGGACCAATACTGACACTGTGTGGCATTGTTAAAGACATGTTAAATAAACACTTATTTAATGCCATCAATTTCAGTTTGTAAGCTGCAAACAGACAAGGTGCAGAGATGCATTTACGATATGCACAAATCTGAGTTGCAAGGTAAAGCCAATAGACGTAACTAATCCGGTTTAGTGGCCACACTGACATGGGCAGTTGAGTTAGTCTAATGCCACTAAGCAGGAATGATTTCCTGTATCATTCCTTAATGCAGCAGGGTTGAATGAGTCTTTTGCTGAAGCTACTCAAGTGTTTTATGGAGGGGGTGAGAGGCATTCTCCATAATTGCCAATAGAATTCTGTCATTGACCACCTCCTCCAGACTAGCAAACTGGGAGCCAACAACAGACTCAGCCTTCCTAATGAGATTGTTCAGTCTGCTGGCTTCCTTTGCTTTGATGCCTGCTCCCCAACACACCACAGCAGAGAAGATGCTGCTCACAACAACAGACTGATAAAACATTTGGAGCATCCTTTTGCATACATTGAAGGACCTGAGCCTTCTCAGGAAATAAAGTCGCTTCAGGCCCTTCTTGTAGACCGCCTCTGTGTTGGTCAACCACTCCAGCTTATTGTCCAACGCCCAGGTACCTGTAGGATGTCACAATATCTACATCTGTCCCAACGGTGTAGACTGGGGACGGCAAGGACATATTCTTGCTGAAATCCACCACCATCTCGTCTGTCTTCGTCACGTTCAACTGTAAGTGAATCTCCCCACTCCACCTCACAAAGCAGTCAACCAGAACCCTGTATTTGTCCTCTCGTCCGCTCTCCACACACCCAACTATGGCAGTGTCATCGGAAAATTTCTGCAGATGACGTGACTCAGTGCAGTACTATTGACCAAACCATTGACAGTATGCAAAGTATTACAGCTGTGGTGACACCTATCTCATCAATAGGCCACTGTTAGTGCTACTCCAAAGTTCTATAACCTATGGAACTAAAACGTCTTGGCTAGAAATGTTTATAATGTAATTTTTTTACAATTTCTCAGCACCTCTGAAAATAGGTTTTTGAAAATTGAATGTTTAAAGTTGATTTTAACAAAAAATAGAATAATCACATTCTAAACGGTCTCAGATTATTGGTGCTGAGTTTGTGCTGAATAAGAGCACTCATACCATTTTGGGATAAATGTTTTTTAGATAGGTGAAATATTTCAAAATGTCAATCATATCAGACTACCTCAAAAGTAGCCGAGAGGCCTCAGGTTCGAAAGGGTTAAAATCTGCAGTATAGGTGGTGAAAAAGAAGGGAAGTAGCACAGTTCCCTGGGGGGCCTCAATGTTACTTATCAGATGCTCAGACACAGGGCTCTGAAGTCTGACAAACTGTAGTTATCAGTCCATGTGCCTGGGGGAGCGTCCACCTGCATGTCCTTCAGTTTAGCCCTCAGCAGTCTGGGCTGGATGGTATTGAAAGCGCTGAAGAAGTCAAAATGTAAGTGAACAAATATGAAGTCCATTTAAACTGTGGTACCTTAAATCCGACAAGTTGCCCCGATAAGCCAGTAACCCCGCTTTGGTCTCTGTTTTACTGCATTTAACAGGCTGGTAGAAGGTAGGAAGTGTGGAAGAGAGAGAGACATGATAGAAATCGCCTGTGAAAAAGATGAAGGCACCAGGGTATTTTGTTTGCAAACAAAATGTGGATGACGTCGCATGCCGCTTCTACATTCCCGAAGGGAATGGTAATGGCGATAAAACTTGTAAATTCCCCTGGCAGATAATATAGGAGCAGTCTGATGGCAATAAGCTCGACGTTCAGGCATTCCCACTTCCGCAGAAGCTAAGAAAAAGGAAAACAGGCATCTGAAGACAGCCTTCGGGACATGTGGATATGTGGTGTTTCGAAAAAAGGACAACAGAACAGTCAGAGTCGCAGGACCAATGAAAGGGCTTGGTTATCACATACCTGTCTGGTGTGTCAGAAAAGCTAAAAAGGATTTTAGGGGAAACATCACATATCCATCCATTTAAAACCCTCCAACACGCTGAGGCAGAAACTTGTCCACCCCAAAGATCGGATACCAAAACAGAAGTAAAGCAACGCAGTGTATGCCATTCAATGCAGCGAAGTATGCCCTGAACTTTGCATTGGAGAGACCAAACGACTGTCACATAGGAGGATGGCCCAGCACAGAAGGAGCAACACCTCAGGGCTGTAGTCAGCTGTGTGCCTCCATTTGAAAGATAAAGGACATTCTTTTGAGGACATGAACGTCCAGATACTGGATAGAGAAGACAAGTGGTTCGAGAGAGGGGTGAAGGAAGCCTTGCATGTGCAAATCCACAACCTCTCACTCAACAGAGGTGAAGGCCTTAAGCATAACCTGTCTCCAATTTATCTTGTGGCCCTCTCATCCTTACCCAAAAGAAAAATCATTCCCAGGAAAAGGAAAGACCTAATTCACACCTCCACCAGGTGGAGCACCCTTAACAACCCACTCTATGTGGGTAGGAGGGACTGCTAAGGTGTGACGGTTTTATCTACCCACAACCCCCCCCCCCCCCCCCCCGCTTTGTTTCACTCAACGAGCCTACTTAGAGCAGGTGTGAAGTGAAACTACCCAGGAGGATAAATATACGGACACTTACAACCTCCCTCAGACTGAAGAAGCTGCTTAGATGAGCAGTGAAACGTTTCTACCTGTCAGAGAGAAGTCCAGTTGCCATGACTCAACCACCAGACAGTTTCACCTGGATGACTGAGAATCTTCACAGACATGTCCAAACTCTGAAAATTAGCAGGAGACTGTCTACTGGCAATGTGGTAAACTGACCGGTAGCACGTCCTGCTTTACCCAGTAGTATTATGTAAAAGGTCAGTGTTACATTTAACTCAGCATTAGCTTGCGCCCTGTGGTCCCCTACCTGTGTGAAGTGTGACACACTGACCACCCCTGTCCTTCTCATTTGGTCTGTTAATGCATTTTGGAGAAATATGTTAGCTGTGCATGTTGTCATGTTGTAGAAAGTGAGCGGAGACAGAAAACAGTCAAGTATTTAAAATGGGCCAAAGGTCATACAGACGACAGAACACATTTCAGTGCACTTTCTTCAGTTTGTCTGTGTTAATCATTTCCCACTTGCTTTGTGAGGTTCATTAAACAGACATTATTTCCGTGATGCCCTAAACTGCTTAGGCATTACAGGTATAAAGCCCATACGGCCCTGGGCTGCAGCTGTGTGACCATGCATAACCCAAAGGGCATGTTTGGCAGCAGTGTGTGGGGTGTTGTGTGGCTCAGTGGGCTAAGCCTCTCTGTCTGTCATCAGAGTCACTGGTTAGAGTCTCAGCCTTGACAGAATCGTAGCAGGTCCAGGGGCCATGGAACAAAGTCCATGAACAGGGCTGCTGTTTGCTGTCTGACTCTATGCTTGCCCTCACTTGTCTATGTGTTTCATGGAGAGTGAGATAGGGCAGACAAAAAGAGAATTTTGCCATAGGGAAATTCAGTATTTATACATGTAAATGTGCTGAAATAAGCACAGAGCTCAGTTCCCCATTGACTGAAGCTGGTGAGGATGGTGCTGAAGGACAGCTCTCATTATTTACTCAGGGCTCACACTGCTGTCTGCTCTGTGTTTACAGCCACAGAGGCACCAGGACAGCAGCAGCAGACCCTCTAAACATCAGCACACCTGACACACAAACTACTTCCTGTTTCAGTCTTGGAAGAATGGAACAACATACTCCATCAGTGTCCTGAGACCCCTGTGTTCATCCATCCACCCATCTTCCATACCACTAATTTCACAGCGAACCTGGAGCCAATCCCAGGCAGCATAGGGAACTAGGCAGGGGAACACCCTGGACAGGACGGCAATCAGTGTTTCCAATATTGCATATTTCTGATCTGACTTTATGATGTCGCTGCAGGTAAAAGTCTATCAAGTAACTTTTCTATCTGTATATTTAACTATAATTATCTAACCATGTGATTGAGCTAAGACACCACATGGGGGCCTCATTGCTGCATAGCTGTAAAGTCCTCAGGGAGAGAGAGAAACCAGCCAATAAGGAGGAAGAGGATGTTGCTGGTAAGACTGTCAGTTAGCTTGTGTGGGTGTGAGCATTAGCTGCTCTAACCCCACACATCCTGTCTCCTCTCAGTCTGAGAGGCATCAGCAGAGGAAACTTCATGCAGCATCTCCCTGAGCACAGGATGGACTTTCTGCTTCACAGGACGTTTCCTCTCTGAGGAGCTGCCCTCTGGGTATGAAGATGTGGAGGACAGTGAGGGAGACCCTCTCTCAGGTAGGGGGCTGAGGTCTGTGGATGTGGGGGTTAGTGCAGTGCTTACAGTAGAATTCTGGAGGAAGTTCATCATCTATTTATCATTGTTATAGTGCTAATGAAAGGTACTTTCTGAAAGTTGCTTGAATTACAAGTTTTTCCACTTGTAATTATCTTTTTCCACTTGTAATTATCCGGACCGGAAATGCTGTAAGTGACGTCAGACGCCGGAGACTTGGCGGAAAATCTGAATGAACAGCGAGCTGAGCGAGGACAGCGAGGGGAAGTTGGAATCACTCGAAGAATACATTGACTGGTACTTCGACACTACAGTCATGAAGAAGAACATCAATACATCTTCCCCGGGAAAAAGCGAGACGCCGTCATCCAAAAGAAGTCGCCCGGCAGACTCCCCCGGAGCAACTTCGCCGACTAGTAAAGACTTCGCCGACATATTGGAGTCAATCGACAAGCGATTGTCCAGCTTCGACGCGAGGTTGTCTCTGGTCGAGATTTTGCATCAGGAGTTCACATCCCTGAGGGAGTCTTTGGAATTCAGCCAGCAACAGGTGGAAACACTCGCTGCTGAAAACGCCTCACTACGGGGCTCGGTCAAGTCTCTAACTGAGAATGTGACCAATCTAAAAGAAGAAAATAAAAAAATAAAAGAGACTGTCATCGATCTCCAAGCCCGTAGTATGAGAGATAACCTGGTGTTTTCAGGCATCCCGGAATCTGCTGAAGAGGACGCAGAAATTACGGTTAAAACATTTATCAAGACCCACCTGAAGCTTCCAGAGGACACTGTGGAAAGCATCTGCTTTGACAGAGTCCATCGGCTGGGAGCTAAGAGGCCTGGTGCCCTGAGACCGCGTCCTATTGTGGCCAAATTCGGGAATTTCAAACAGAAGCAGCAGGTGAAGAGCCGCGGCAGGGAGCTGAAAGGAACGGACTTTGGCGTAAACGACCAGTTCCCCAAAGAGATTCTGGAGCGACGCAAAGTTCTGTTCCCAATCCGACGCAGCTCCATCCAGAAGGGCTCCCGAGCTGTCATCGCCGTGGATCGGCTCTACGTGGATGGACAGCTCTACCGCGACCCTAACATCACTCCCTGGTTATATTAACGCCACCCCAGATAAGAACCTGTTATATTTTTCTTCTTTTCCCAAATCCTCTTCTGTTTAATCTAGCTTATACATGTTAATTCCCTAATTTAATGTTATGTCATAACAAATACACTGCCGTCAGTCTCCGCAGCGCTTCAGTCCTAACAATGTTTTCGTTTCTATGTTTCTTACTTACACCCTTACTCGCGTGCCCCTTTGTATGTCTTTTTCACTTCTCCCTGCTTTCCCTGCACCGATCACCTGCTTTAAATTTCTACTCAATCACACACAACACCCTCGATTTTTACACATCTGCACGACATGATAATGTACATATGTACTTAGCTTCACCACAACCACTCCGACCTTATAGTGCACACAGACATATAGGATACACACGCACACAAGCGCTCACACGCTCGTTCGTATCTGACTCATTTGCTCGTGCAATATTAGCTACACACACATGTCTATGGGCACACTAAGGTTTGTCTCATGGAATGTGCATGGAGCTGGCTCCAGAGAGAAGAGGTTAAAAATATTTAGCCAGCTTAAAAAACTACAGGCAGACGTTGTTTTATTACAAGAGACTCATAGACCTGCCACAGCTACAGATGAACTTAAAACACCTGAGTTTCCTAATGTGTTCTCAGCCTGTTATAACTCTAGGCAAAGGGGAGTAGCAATTTTAATACATAAAAATGTTAATTTCACATTACTCAACACAATTATAGATCCAGAAGGTAGATTTATAATCATTAAATTGTCTATACTTAACAAGAAGTTATGTATTGTTAGTATATATGGTCCAAATGTTGATAACCCTTCATTCTTCCACGTTTTCTTTACCGCACTCTCTGAACACCTAGATAGCGCACTCGTTCTTGGGGGCGATCTCAATTTCGCACTAAATAAAGAAATGGACAGGCTCAGTGCAGCTGCTCAGCGCAATTGGGAATCCATAAATATAGTTAAGCAGTACATGAGTGACTATGGTCTTCGTGATGCATGGCGTTCTCTTCACCCCAACCGTAGGGAATATACTTTCTTCTCACACGTCCATCACTCTTACTCTCGTCTGGATTATTTCCTAATCAGTAGCTCACTGCTGAGTGACATTTCAGACACTGAGATACACCCTATAGCTGTCAGCGATCATGCTCCTGTATCGTTAACCCTAATAAATAAGAAAGCCATTCCACCAATTAGAAACTGGAGATTTAATACATCATTGCTTAAAGATGGAGATTTTATTAACTATTTCAAAAAAGAGTGGGCTTTATATTTAGACTATAATGACCTGCCTGGAACATCAGCATCTGTTCTCTGGGAAGCAGGCAAAGCTGTGATGAGAGGTAAAATAATCTCATTCTCATCACATAAAAAGAAAAGAGAAAACAAGTATATTCAGGAATTAGAAGAAAACATCAAATCCTTAGAAGAAGCTTATGTATCATCCCAGGAACAGGAAATGCTGAATAAAATATGTAAAGCAAAATTAGAATTAAATGAAATTATTCATAAAAAAACACAATTCTTAGCACAAAGACTTCGCTGGCAAAATTATGAATATGGTAATAAATCAGGTAGATTTTTAGCTAACCAGTTAAAAATAAATAAAGAAAAAACAACTATATGTGCTGTTAAAGACTCAACTGGGGATACAGTATATGACCCTGAAAGAATAAACAACACTTTCAGGGACTTTTACAAATCTTTATACTTACCACAGATAAACCCATCTAAAGACGAAATTGATCAGTTTCTTGATAGTATAACCCTTCCGAAATTATCAGATAATCAAACGATAGAACTGGATTCTCTGCTGACACCAGGTGAACTCCAGGAAGCTTTGAACAGTATGCCCAATAATAAGGCTCCAGGCCCAGATGGATTTCCAGTAGAATTCTATAAAGAATTCTGGACAATTCTGTCACCAACATTCTACAGAATGTTGCAGGAAACCAAGGAAAATGGTAGACTACCACCAAATATGAATTCTGCCAACATTAGTCTCTTGCTAAAACCAGGCAAAGACCCTATATTGCCTACCAGCTATCGTCCAATATCACTTATTAATGTTGACCTTAAAATAATCTGCAAAGCTCTCTCAAAAAGAATAGAGAAGATAACCCCTCACATAATTCATCCTGACCAAACTGGTTTCATAAAAGGGAGGCACTCATCAACAAACACACGTAGATTACTCAATCTGATAGACTATTCGTGCAATAAAAACCTTCAAATCATAATATTGTCTCTAGATGCAGAAAAAGCATTCGATAGAGTTAGTTGGAGTTTTTTATTTGCAACATTACACAAATTTGGTTTTGGAACCTCTTTCATAAACTGGTTAAAAATATTATATAGTTCCCCAACAGCATGTGTTAGGACGAATGACCAAACATCCTCTAGCTTCTGTCTCAAGAGGGGCACCAGGCAGGGATGCCCTCTCTCCCCCTCACTGTTTGCAATTTTTATTGAACCACTAGCAGCAGCAATTAGACAGGCTATAGTGATTAAAGGCATCAAATGCAAGAATGTGGAACATAAGGTCAGTCTTTATGCGGATGATGTGTTACTTTTTCTCCAGCATTCACAAACCACTCTCTCTGAGGTAATTACATTAATAAACTCTTTCTCAAGAGTCTCAGATTATTCAATAAACTGGTTAAAATCTACAGTTCTTCCAATTAACTGCTCCTTTCAGAACTCTTCCTCCACTCCACTGCAATCTGGGGATATTAAATATTTAGGTATTAATGTTTCACCTAGGCTGGCAGACTTAACTAAATTAAACCACATCCCACTTTTAAAGAAGGTAGAGGATGAGCTGGTTAGATGGAAGTCCCTGCCCATATCACTCATGGGACGGGTTGCATCAATAAAAATGATGGTGTTACCAAGAATTAATTATTTATTTGCAATGATTCCAAGTAAACCATCACCTGACTGGTTTAGATCTCTGGACTCCGCCATCTCTAAATTCCTTTGGAAAGATAAACCACCGCGTATTAGCCTAAAAACGCTGCAAAGGACCAAGGACAAAGGAGGACTAGATCTGCCTAACTTTCACCACTACTTCTTAGCCAACAGGCTTCAAAACATCTCAGGATGGCTAAAACATACCTTCTTAGATGAACCTTGGCTAGACGTAGAACAGGCTCTATGCAATAACATAGACATTTCGGATCTACCATTCATTAGCTCAAACATTAAACGACATGAATGCTTCAAAAGCATCAGTATCAGCTCTTCTCTGACAGCATGGTGGGAGTTTCTTAAAATGACTGAGTCTTCATTAATCCCATGCAAACGTACTCCCATCTGGAACAACCCTGACATACTACTAAACAATAATATCATAAATTTCCCGGATTGGAGTTGTAAAGGTATTAAATACTTGGAACATATATTTGAAGAAATAGACTTTATCCCCTTTGACTTATTAGTTAAAAGACATGGGATTAACAAGAATAGATTTTTAGAATATCAACAAGTTAAATCTATAGTAAAAAGGAAATTCAAGTCTACTCAAATCAAATTACAAATACCACCAAGGGTGGCAGAATTCCTTAATCTCAAAACCCCCAAATTACTGTCTAAAATATACAGGACACTTTCTAAAATGGATGATTCAATATCCCTTCCTATTGCAAAATGGGAGGCAGATTTATCAATCAGCTGGAACCACAATTTCTGGTCTAAGACATGCTTAAAAACCTTTGAACTGATTAGAAGTCCCAATTTACAATTAATACAATACAAAATCCTGCATAGAGTGCACTATACAGGGCATCGGATGTTCAGGATGGGTTTTACATCTTCTAACAACTGCTCACACTGTCAAGGGGATACACCTGACAATTACATCCATGCTCTTTGGTTCTGTCCACCTGTTCAGATGTTTTGGCGCAGGATTTGTGAGGACTTATCAAAGTGTCTGAAATGTATCATTCCAGCCTCTCCTTCAGTCTGCTTGTTGGGTGACTTAGATGGTGTCACTACCGAGATTAACACAACCCACATGGCTTTCACTGCTTTATGCATTGCTAAGAAGACTGTCCTCATGAACTGGAAAAATAAAAATAACCTTAATATCAACCAATATAGAGAGAGTTTGCTGGACCATATTAGTCTTGATACAGCTTCTGCCGCCACATTAGACCAATCTCTCTGGGCTCCTTTGATCAGCTCCATCACCTAGTGGCGGTGGGGGGTCGCAGGTTTGTCCCGCTTCGGTCTTTGTTGTTGGTGTGGGGGGGGGCCTATGGGCTTGGGGTGTCTGGGGGTTCCCTGGGGGGGGGGGGGGGGGGGTTTCTGGGGGGGTTCGGCGCTGGGACTGCGGTCCTGGCCTGGATGGGGCTTTGGTGGCTCTTGGGTGGCGTCTTTCTGGTGGCTGCATGCAGCGCTGCTGGGGTAGCCTGTGCCGGCGGACGTAGGGTACCAGCCTGGCGGCCGTGCTGCTCCTGGGTGGGTCCGGGGCGGGCTTGGGGTTCTGGGGGCGCTCTGCCTTCGGGCTGGGGTTCCGGCTGGGCTGGGGGGGCTTGGGTCCTGGTGGGTGGGTCGCCGGGGTGTGGGCTGGCGCGTGCACTGGGGCCCGGCCCCGGCGCGGGGACCTTCGGCGCATTGGAGGGGCTGGGGGCCTCTTTAGCTGGTGGGGAGGTTGTTACCATCTGCCCGCAGGTGGTCCCTGCCTTAGGGGTATCCACTCTGCGGGGGTGGGGGGGAATCCAATAGAGTAGGAGAATGGACCAAACCTGGGTGTCTGTTGTCTTATGTAGTCTGGGAGTTGACTGAATGGTGGGGTGGGTGTAGTTTTTCCCTCTGTGGTGGGGTCTGGTTGGCTGCCCCGGGCTCTGTGGTGCCCGGTGGTGCCGCTGCTCTGGGCCCCCGGACTGGATGGGCCTCGGCTCTCCCGCCCTGGGTGGATTTCGGGGAACGGGGGTGCTTATGGGGGTCAGCGGGGGGGCTGGCTCCAGAGGGGGGGTACTTTGCCCCCCCCGATCCTTTCCTCCCCATCCCTAAATGCTTCCCTCCTCCCGCTCCGTCACCCCAACACACATATAGGGCTTTGAGGTGCAGGTGCGTCGCTGGGATGCAGGGGATTCCTCCTCTGTCCCCCCGTGGCCACCTGTGTCTCAATCACACATCACAACTTAGACACTCTCATTACTTACTCTCTCATGACACATACATTTAGGGCCTTGGGGGTGGGCACAAGGAATGGCGTCCAGAGGTCGGTCTGTTCATTCAGCCTTACCTCTGGTGCCAGTGCCCACTTCTCAATTTTAAGTTGCATATAGACATTGAGGGTTCTGGGGAGGGGCCGAGCTGACACCAGCTGCTGATTGGCAGAGGGTGGTTAGCACCATGCCCTTCCCCTGTTTTAAAGCACTTTAGAACAACACGCACCAACACCACATATGAGCGGGCGGAGGGAAGCATGGGGTCTTTTCACACCCCCGTTCTCTGTTCACCATCTGGGGCCGGGGGCTGGGAGGAGCTGGCCGTCCGGTCGGGGTCTGGGCTGGTGGGCTTCTCGGCTGCTGTGGGGTCCGGGGTGGTCTTCTTGTCCCCATGCCAGAGGAAAAAAGGGATCCATCTCCGAGGTCTGGTGGCGGATTGCCCCTCTGGGGGCGGTGGTGCCTAGATCTCGGAGTATAGAGTATATATGGGGAGTGTGAGTGTGTGTACGGCGTTCATTTCTGTGTCTTCATGTTGGGCGAATGGGTGAATATTTGTTTATGTGTGCATGAGGGTGGGAACGTATGCTTGTGTATGTGTGTGCCTGTCTGTCTATACGTATGTGTCAGGTTGGGTCTTAGACTCCACCTGAAATAACATCTCAGGCTCTATTACCCCCCGCCACACTCCCTGCTGGTGGATGAGGCCCCCGGCCGCCGATGCGTTGGTGGTTCTCGATGTCTGGGGCTGGATGCTCTGGTGTGTGCTGGCTCACTCTCGGCGGTTGCCTGCCGGGGCCTGGCCCTTCCGGCTCTGTCGGGGCCCTGGCTGGGGGGTGGGGGGTCCCTTGGATCTCTGGGCCCGGGGTCCGGTCTGCCCTGGTGTGGCCGGCCGCCGGCGGGGCCTGCGTGCTCGTCGCCACGGCCCCCTGGGGCTCCTGTGATGTGGCTGCCGGATGGCCCCCCTCCGGAGCGCTCCTCTGCCCTTTTCTCGGTGGGGGCTGCAATTGTCCCTGCGTTGGTCCTCCTGGGGTTCCCGTGCCCTGGGGGGCCTCTGGATATCTGGGGCCCGGGTCTCCCCCGTGTCGACTTCATGTCCTGGGTGGGCGGGGCTGTGGCTCCCCACACACACTACTAGACAATTACTTGGAGAAACCTTAGGAACACCAGCGCGCTGACACACAGGTGTGCACACAGGTGCTCACGGACACGTGCTCACGGACACACACTGTCTTGATCGGCTGTTGTTTCTGGGCATGGGTTGTAAGGCTGGTTGTGTGTGCTGTTCAACAACATTTAACGTTTGATGGTCGTTGTGATTAGTACAGATGTTGTATGTTGTCTTTCTCTTTTCAACAGACATGGAAGCAGATTATCTGTTTTGTTTTTTTCTTGGTTTTTTTGTTTTTTTTTTGTTTTTCTTTCCATTCCTCTCTCTCCCTCTCTCTCTCTTCCCTCCTTCTCCTTTGTCCCCCCCCCCTCCCTCTCCTTCTTTTGAGGAAGTAAATAAAAATATAAAATAAAATAAAAAATAAATAAATAAATAATAATTTAAAAAAAAAAAAAAAAAAAAAAAAAAAAATAGATACAGTCCCCTGCAGAGGGGGGGTGGAGGAGGGAATATTAAAAAAAAAAAAAAAAAAAAAAAAGAATTATGTGTTTTATGTATGAAGGAGAGGAGATGTTAGAGCACTACAGTGATTCTATCCTTGCAGAGACGAATCCTGATGATCAATCATGTGGGTCTTTGTAACTTAGTCTAGTTTAATCCAGTGCTTCATTTCTTCCCAGTATATCTTTTAATCTCTTTTTTATTATATGTTTCATGTCAGTTCAGTGGTGGATCCATGGGTAACACTGTCACCTCCCACCTCCAGGGTTGTGGAGGTAAATCCTGCCCCAGTCCTCAAGGCTCTTACTGTGGCTACACCGATTCCCTCTGGGATTCCCTTTCCTCCTGCAGTCCAAAATGATGCAGTTAGGTAAACGATTGTCACTAAATTTCCCGCAATGTTTTGTTGTTTGTGTGTCCTGTGATGGAATGGTACCCTGTTCTGGCTGTTCCCCTGCCATGTGCCCTACACCACCTGTGATAGGCTCCAGTCTTGCCCTGACCCTGTACTGCATGATTGGTTGGAATATGGCTGGTTTTTATACTGTGATAAAAGACCAGGGGATGATGGGGATACTGTTGGGCAGAACCCAGGCGGTTTGTCTGCTAACGTACAACATTAATTTGACTAAAGCTTAATGTATTAAAACTGCTCTAAACTCTTAAAACTTTACTGTTTCAAGTTCAGGGTTGATGGTGAAAGGAGACACAGCAGAGGACCATGATGATGTTGAGGGTATAGAGTAGAGCCCACATGTTTTACCAGGTCAGTTTCTTTTTACACACAACTAATGGAGCAAAGTCTCTCTCACACCATATACTGCTCCTCTCAGAGGGTTTTATAAGGTGCTTATATTTTTATGTGCAATTTCTCAACCAAAGACATATGAATTACAAAATCATGCTTAATAATAAAATAACAAGCATATTTTTAGTCATGTAAATATAGTGACTCTCATTTCTATTCAGTGTCACTAATCTGTGTCCCCTACCCTGTCCCCTTAGGTGTGAGAGCCTTGGCCACACTGCCCCCTGGGGACGGCCCCCCTGAACCCGACCAGACTGACTATGATGATGTGGGGGAGGAGGGACTGACAGTCCTGCCTGAGGAAGCTCCTGTCCAAAGGTTCATGAAGATGTTCTTCAAATGAGCTTCATGAAAGCAGCATCTACCACAGTATCACTGCTATTCACATTTCATGGATTTTAAGGTATTAAGGTTAAGGTTTTTTCTTTCAATTTCTAAGATTTTCTCATATATAATTAAAATATAATTTCTGTGACAGCTTTGTCTGCCTGTAAAATACCATTTCAAAATTTTAACCAATTTCGCATTTTCTGCTTTTGTATTTTATAATGTTTTCTTTCCTTTATACGATTAATTATATTTTGATTATATTTTCCCTAAACTCCAATTCAATTACTTAATGCTGTGTGAGTTTTACTGTTTCCTTTTTACAATTTTGGACTTGCCTACAACAAACCACATAAATATGGACCCTCTTTGTGTTCCTGACATTTTTGTATCCCATAATCCAAAATAACATGTTGACTTTATGATAATAGGAAATTAGTATTTTCAAATTTTAAATTTGCAAATATTTTGTAATAAAGTACAATTGAATCTGGACTGTGTTATCGATTCCCACCCTCCAACCGGCATTTTTTCTGGATGCAGAGGACCTTGGCTTGTATTGCTAATGAAAATTTGGCCCTTGGGCGTAAAAGAGTTAGCGACCCTGGTAATACAGACTTATTCATATGACGTGCCATTTATATGTGAAATACTTAAATAATAAACAACTTAATTGCATTTTTCCCATCTGATGAATCCTTGATCAACACCTCATGAGTCAATGAGTCAATCACCCCATGTGTCAGCACTGCTGGCTGGGGGTGGTGGTGTGATGGTGTGGGGCACATTCATGGCACACATTGGGCTCCCTGATTAAAGTGCAGCATGGCTTGAATGTTATAGGATATCTGAACATCATCACCAGTCAGGTGCCTCCTTCATGGCATCATGGAAGTTAGGCACAAAACAGCGATAATACCCAGCCAGTCCTAGGAAGGCCAGTACCTGGATTTTGGTGACGGAAAAAGGGCTTCACAGCCTCAGACTTCTTTTTCTCAGACTGGAATAGGACCCTTCAGATCGAGATGCTCTGCCCAGCTTTCAGTATGGACGACAACCTTGTCTAGTTGTCTAGTAGTTGTTAAACTAGCCAACCTTGTTCAGTTGGTGAAGGTCATGGCAAAACTAAAGGGATCCATCCAGCTTGGGGACCATCACAATGGTCCAAGGGCTGTGCGATTCATTGATTACTCCCAATCACCCCATCTTCTCATTTCCTCCTCCACATCCTGTGAACTGGCCTCTGGCATTTAATACAGCTTCGGCTAGAGGACAACTCAGGTCCTGGATTAATAAACAAATGAGTCACAGGGACCTCCCCCAGTACCCTGGTTAAAGGAAACATCTTGCATTTCAACATTTGCATCTCCTGCATCTCACATCCTCCACCAGTGTGACATGCAATGAGCACAGGGGGCAAGGGTGCATAAGGAGCTCTGGCTATGTGTGTGTGTGGAGTTCACATGTTCTCCTCATGTTGTCATGGAGTTCCTTCCAGGTTCTCCAATTTCTCCCAGAGACTAAAAACATATACTGATTTGAACTGAGATGGCCAAATTGTCTAAAGGTGTGTTTTGCTCTGCAAGAGGTTGACCCCAATCCTGAGTATAGAAAATGGATGAATGGAGAAAAATTACAAAAGGGGGCAGAGAGGCAGCAGCAGTCCCTTTAGGGCAGCCGTCCTCAAAGATTACCACAGGCAGCCCATGCATCTACATCTGGCTCTCTGTTTCCCTCCTCCAGCACCTTCTGCCCTGTGTAGACTTCCAGCTGCAATGGGGAAGATAGTCCCGGCCCATAATTGGGGCAACTATCATCCATCAACAGCTGGTGGCCCTCAGTGTGGTTGATCATGAGGAAACCACAGCTCAAAATAGATATATATTTTTTTAAACTCAAGAGGTTCTTCTGCTAAGAGGTTGAGTGCTGACTAACACCACTGCTGCTGTCTCTGTATATCTGGAGAAAATGAGAACATGAGTCTTCTGATTTGTCACTGCACCTACTTGGGGCTTTCCAGAACTGCCTTTGATAGGGCAGTTCTGTGTGTGATTGGTGGGTGGGGGCATGTCCTCTCTGAGGGGCAGGATGATACAAAGAGACTCAAACTGAGAGCGTGAATCTTGCCGTGGCAGATTTGCGCTGACGAGAGTTGGTTTCTTATCCTGATGAAGATGGAGGCCTGCGTGTTCATCACTCTAATCCTTGATCCTGCTCACCACAGCCAGTAAGTGCTATGCTCTACGTCCAGTGGTCCTATAACAGCCAGAGTTAAAGGTAAAATTCTTGCAGTCAGAGATGGCATGGAGAGACTTACCAGTATGGCACACATTTAGTAAAAGTATAATTAAATTAATAGATATTAACCATTAATGGAGTAGTTTTCTGGTGTTTGCTATTGACCTTGAGTCAGATCAAATGTAAACATATAAAGATATAAATAACAATAAGCAGAAGTGGAGATGTTATACTCAGGTGACACGAGACACAGGTCACAGTCCCAGGGCATGTGAGTGAATCCCTACACAAAAGGACAGAACAAATACACAGCTTTGACAAACAATAATTAATAGTTACAGTCAATAATTAATGTCAATTAGTTCATTGAAATAAAATTTCACATCTTTCACCATATTCAGAGTAAGCTGAGTTATCTGTATCTCCAAAAAAGTACAAATAAAAATACAGTAACATTTTCTTGTGCTCTTATGCTCTATGGAACAGGCCCCAGTCTCCTTATACGACCCTGTACTTCAAAGTCAGCTAACTGATGGCTATTTGGGGGGATATACCTCATATAAGTATTATGGCTTCCTTAACATGTTACTACTGTTTAATTTGACCACTTGTATTGTTTGTTTATTTTGGTTATTATGGTTTCTGTTTGTTTGTGCATACGTGTCGCATGTAACATATTTCTCAAGCTGTAAATATATAGGTACATAAATCCTGGTTCACAGGGCAGAAGCACAGAAGCACAGACATGAAAGCTGACGTAGAGTTCCCAGTCATCTAAACTGCAGTGTTTTTATGATAATGTGAGCTCACCGAAGGACCCAGATCCACACAAACAGAGAACATGCAGCTTCTCTCCTGGCAGAGCAGGAGCTGCAAGGGGGCAGAACGACCTTTAGACACTCATGCTGCTTACACTGACTTCCAGTGGCAAGAAACAGTATTGCTTCTGGAAATCTGTGTACGTGCAGTAAGCCAATATACAGCTTAGAATGTGAGAGTAAGCAAATAGTTAAAAATTGCCACAAGATTTCAATTTAGACCCATACATTTAGAGTTCTTTTGAGCTTTATTAACCAGGTTTGCAGAAACTACTGTCTCTCTGATGCACAAATAACAGATAAAAATAGATGCGTGTGAATACAAACTTCTGTGGTTTCCTTCCGTAGCAAGTATGTAGCTCAGAAACCACACGGGGGTCTTACTCATGCAATCAGGTTCTCAGGATGAGGGGAGACGCACTCAGTACGAATAGAAGGAAGGTGATGCAACTGACAACCAGACCACAGAAAGACTGAACTACATCACAACATCCGCCTGTGCTGCGATCTGCCTGCTACCTTTACTGTTCCACTGCTGCTATCTGGAATAAAATCAAAGGAATTTATTAGCGAGTGACACCCACACACTGACAAGTTAGCGAGCAGCCTGCTCACTACTATAAATTTATCATAACTGAAATCTGCAGCTGGATGGCAGCGAACGGATGATTTTTTTTCCACTGTTCCTCATCTCTGACAGAAAGAAAAAACACACATATAAATATTATAGCGTTAGGCCTCCCCATCAGGCAGCGCGGCATGCTGCACTGGTGCCATCTGTGTTAATAATGGAAATAGCTGTATGTAGTTAGTGTCTATTGTGTTATCATTGTGTTGTATCGTAGTGTCATGTACAGTGTTATGTGATGTACAGTAAATAATGTGTCTGCGCCGACCTTTGCCTGCGACCCCAGTCGGGGGGGAGGGGGGTTGCTCATGGTGGGCAGAGTATATCAGTGGCGTGGGTGAGTTAGTGCTTGATTGTTGTGTTCGGTCCTTTTTAATAAAATAAGATACATAAAAGAGCATTCCCGGTTAAACTGCCTCGTCTTGCTCCTGCTGCCATGATGCCAGGGACTGTCGAGCACTGCAATATAGATCGTTTGTACACTCACCTTAAGGATTATTAGGAACACCTGTTCAATTTCTCATTAATGCAATTATCTAATCAACCAATCACATGGCAGTTGCTTCAATGCATTTAGGGGTGTGGTCCTGGTCAAGACAATCTCCTGAACTCCAAACTGAATGTCAGAATGGGAAAGAAAGGTGATTTAAGCAATTTTGAGCGTGGCATGGTTGTTGGTGCCAGACGGGCCGGTCTGAGTATTTCACAATCTGCTCAGTTACTGGGATTTTCACGCACAACCATTTCTAGGGTTTACAAAGAATGGTGTGCAAAGGGAAAAACATCCAGTATGCGGCAGTCCTGTGGGCGAAAATGCCTTGTTGATGCTAGAGGTCAGAGGAGAATGGGCCGACTGATTCAAGCTGATGGAAGAGCAACTTTGACTGAAATAACCACTCGTTACAACCGAGGTATGCAGCAAAGCATTTGTGAAGCCACAACATGCACAACCTTGAGGCAGATGGGCTACAACAGCAGAAGACCCCACCGGGTACCACTCATCTCCACTACAAATAGGAAAAAGAGGCTACAATTTGCACGAGCTCACCAAAATTGGACATTTGAAGACTGGAAAAATGTTGCCTGGTCTGATGAGTCTCGATTTCTGTTGAGACATTCAAATGGTAGAGTCAGAATTTGGCGTAAACAGAATGAGAACATGGATCCATCATGCCTTGTGCAGGTTGGTGGTGGTGGTGTAATGGTGTGGGGGATGTTTTCTTGGCACACTTTAGGCCCCTTAGTGCTTAGTGACTTTAGGTGAGTGTATATATTTCTTAAAGGGCTTAAACACAAGGAATCTCTGCATGTCACTGTGTGCAGATCATGGGGATTTCAGTAAGCTCTGGGTTTCCACATCTTCGTTTTCTTAATGTATCTTAACATTACGGAACATTCGGGTCTCTTTCTGGTTATGAGCTTAATTTTACTGAGGTCTACAGTGTTCATAGTATTTGGATGCTGAAAGCTTTTCTCTGTGATTTAAATAAAACATTAAAATAAATGAGAGTTTCAGTTTGAAACACAGACAGTCTCAGTTTCAGTCTCTTTTTTTAACAGTCTAATCGGTTAAACAGTTACTTTGGCACAATTTCTAAACACCTGAAATAGAAATGACGACTACTTGGATTGGGTAAGTCTGCCTTTTGATCCTACTTCAGAGCAAAAACCTTTGGCGAAATACTGCTTATTGCTGCCATCTACTGGAAATAATTGTGAACAAACCATAAAATAACTGCACACCATCTTCTTAGCCTTACTAACGGCTTTTTAAAGAATCAAGGTATTTAAAAAAATATGTGATTCAATTCATGGAAAGGGTAGTTTATTCCTTGACCACACGGATAACTTGGAGAACAGGAAAAAATGAAAGAAGGTTACATGAAGTTAATTTAGGCAACATGTTTCTACAGCACCCTCTTGTGGCCACATTCATTTACTGCTCTGCTCAGATGAGTTTTTGCACCACCTTAACAGTCAAAAGTGAACTAAACCCTGCAATATTTCAATAATTCTCAAGGCTTGTGGAATCATTCTATTAAATGGGAATTTAAAAATGTATTATGAGTAAAGTATTGATTCAGGGTACAATGTGAATGTTTAAGGAAACAAATCCTTTCCATCCATCCATCGACAGCTGCTTATCCTGGATCCACTCATGTGGATGAACTGGTAAAACTCCAGTGTTAGTTCTCTTTGCCAGTGGGTCACAAACAGTATGCAGCATCATAGATGTTTATAAACGAAAGGAGACCGTTCAGCCTTGTATTCTCACTGGTCTCAGTAAAATTCTACCTGCTGCTGAGTTAACAGGCCAGCTGAAGCAGCTCACCTTCAGAATGATGCTGACAGGAGCCTCCTCAGATGGTGTGTTGTGCCTCAGGAAGAATCAACCCGGACTGATGATCCTGTTTGTCCTGCTTTTCTCCTAAAGGGTGGAGCTGAAGGAAAGACATGCAGTGACCAAAACTCAGCACTAGTCCCTGCTCGGTTACTGTGCTGTACTCTGCCTGTAAGAAACTCAGTATTAGACCTTGTCAGGTGCCATGAAGTGACATTCTATGGATTGTGCAAAAAAACACCTTACAAGCTGTGTACATGGATTGTCATATACTTTAATACAGCTGTACAGAATGCAAACAGGACAAGGCATCACACAAAGGCAGGTTCTGAGTAAGAGGCAGGGTGTGACAAAGGACTACACTCCTGTGCCCTTCGTTGAGGTGGGTGAAATTGTTCACTGTAAGCTAAGGCTTCACAAGCAGTTTTGAAATCAGTAGTCCAAACCTGGTTACCAAGGGCAGGGCTACCTACACATATTTTGGAGCATACAAAACACTGATAACAGAATCAACTTAAAGGTTTCAGTGTCAACCAGAGAAACGTAAAGGACTACTACAGAGTCTTAGGGTAACCGGCGGAGCCATGCTGTCATGCAGGTGTCCTCATGCAGCCACTGTAGATTTCTCTCTGAATTACCACGCCTCCAATACATTACTCAGGCGGCTAATTAGTCATTACCTGAAATACTGGCATCTATATAATGGCTTCATCAGGTAAGGGAACATGCCTTGTTCATCCTGGGGGCTGCATTACAACAAAACTACCGACCACTACTGGTCTATATGTAACACTTCCCGGTTTCCCAGTTACGAGATTAAAACCTGTTAAACAGGGTGAAAAAGGAGACAATGAACTCTGTATCGGGCTTTCTCGAAAGACTCTCAATTCTGAGGAAAACCTTGTATTCGCGAAGTATAGCCACAGTTTCACTGCCACCTACTGGTCGACCGTATACCACTGTTTCTCTTTTCATTTATATGGCAATAAGGGCTTAAACAGTATTTTATTAACATAACTATTATCCTTCCTTTTCTTTAAAATACATCGTAAAACAAATGAGATCAACCATAATGTAATGCCAAGGGTAGTCATACATCAACAACATACAGACACAAATGTGACCACACATTGTGGGTGTCACATGTACGGCACTTTGTATTTTTGTGACGCTGGAAAGTTCCACTTTGACTGTGTGTCAGGGGATGGACGCTCGAGGAGCAGACTTGCTACTGCTGTTTTGCCTCCGTTATAACCAGGGTAGTCTCTGCTAGTGTGTAAGGTTCTTTGGTGTATTTTGGTTTGTGTTTATGGTTGTTTTTAAACTTTTCCTTTGTTTTTTTAATCATTCACCTCTGTGTGTAACGGCAAGGGGGGTGACACTGGCTGCCGGATGGGTTTTCTGTTACAGTAGTTTTTGTTAGCGGTGTATCTTTAGTGGCAGCCATAACCTACACTCTCAATTGTTGCTATCCCTTCTGCCCTACGGTGGGTTTCTTTTGCATTTTATGTAAGTTATATTTTACTAACTTGTTTCTGAAATAAATGTAGATTTGTAGATGGGGTAGATGCAATTTTGGGGCCCTACCTGCGCACAATATTTTGGAGCATACTAAATCCTGAGTGCTATACCAAATACTGACTGCTATACATATCATCTTAAAGGTTTCAGTGTCAACCAGAGAAAAGGAAAGGACTACTAGAGAGTCTAAGCTTCAAAATGAGTGGCTAAAATGTGAAGAACAGAAAGAAATACAGAGGCTCCTCTACTTACGAACTTTCAGACATACGAACAAAGAGGACTGTAAGTCCAAATTGTGTTTGTTGGGCTCTCATTTCCTGTCCGCAGCATCAAATTTTTTTCCTGCGTGCTAATTCCACCCAGTACTTCTGGCCGCTACTTTCATCGCATAGCAGCGTAGTGTGCGTACTCCCAGCATCCTAGTTCTTTGTACTTCCGTATACCCTTAAAATAATGTTGAATAACGAATTACGAACATTTAAAGTTACGAATGGCTGTTCGGAACGTAACTTGTTTGTAAGTAGAGGAGCGTCTGTATAGGTGTACTATCTGAAATTATGAGAGGAAAAGTATGCTGTATCAAAGCTTAAATCTTTAATTAGCCATTGCTGAGCAGACCACAAGTGGACCTAAACTGTTATACCATTACAAAGCCTTAACAAGTACTGTAGCATGATGGCAAGCCAGAAAACAGTAACAATCTTTGTAAAAGCAGTATGAAATATGGCATCCATTACACACTATTCCAGTTCTGCGTGGCTTAAAGAAATACCAAGCACTATCACTTTCTTCTTCAGTCCGTTCACTGATATCTGTTGTTTCCATCATGAGGATATCTCTGGACAACATTGAACGCCGCTCCCTCACACAGCCTTGTAGCCTTCCCACCAAATAACAATTAAACCCAATTGACAATAAGCAAGGGTGACACACATACCTGTACATGTACAGTAAATAATAAAAAAAAAAAAAACACTTTCCAACAGCCTGATCACTTGTACTGCAAAGATTAACCAACTATGGTGACATCCACACTGCTGTTTTCAAACGAAAACCCAGTAATTGATTCCCATCCCAAAATTACCATGGATCATTGGGCATCTCCTTTCCTGAGGAACGAAATGGCTGCCGCAGGAACCTTGGCCAGGGACAGCCCTGTATACAGTAGATATAAAAAGTGTACACACCCCTGTTAAAATGGCATGTTTTTGTGATGTAAAAAAATTAGACCACAATAAGTCAACAAAAGAATGGCTTCACCAGAAGAAAATTAAAGCTTTGGACTGGTCCAGCCCGAGCCCAGACCTAAATCCAATTGAAAATCTGTGGGGTGACCTGAAGAGGGCTGTGCACAAGAGATGACCTCAGAATCTGACAGATTTGGAGCATTTTTGCAAGTAAGAGTGGGCAAATATTGCCAAGTCAAGCTGTGGCATGCCGATAGACTCCTACCAAAAAAGACTGAATGTTGTAATTAAATCAAAAGGGCAGCTGGAAAACAGGCGGAGCCTGTAATGGAAGACCAGACCCAGGGAGCTCTTGAGCTGCTCCAGGGTGGTGGGAGCGGGCCAGCAAACAACAGCCTGCACTTTGTCCTCCATAGCGCCAATGCAGTCCCCCGCATGGTGTACCCCAGGACCGTCACCCCTCACATGGAGCTTGAGGCCTGCTGCTCTCACCCTCTCCAGCATCAGAACAAGGCAGTGAGACTCACTTGCATTCCTCTCCCCCAATCCCAAGGACACCTGGATACACACACACATATACATACGTACAGATACGCACTCACCGCACCCTCCCCCCATCCCACGCCTTCGCCGCTTCATACCCTCAGCGTGAACAGGCGGGTGTGTGACAGGCGCTAGAAAAGTGTCTGCAGGACCGGATGGCTGTTTGTCAATGCTGGACTACCTCCTCCTCCTCCCCATTTCCCTCCCCTGTTGCAAGTCACAACTTTTTATGTTGTAAGGTGTAGTGACTATGTGCTTATGTTGCTGAGGTGTTTTTTTCTGCTCCTACATTATACTCCCTACTGGAGTACAGTCTGGGGGCTGTTTATTCTCCTCTTCTCTCCTCATGTAATTCTGTTTTCTCTGTTCTTCATATATCCCCCGTCTTCCTGACCTGTCTACCCCCTATAATGTGATGTTTGTATATGTATGGTCAGGTTGATGGCCAGTTTTCGCTGGTACTTGTGACTAGTGACATGGTGTATTGCAACAGCAATAAAGGGTTTCATCATCATCATCATCATTAGTTGCAGTGACCTCAGGGCAGAATCAAAGAGGCACCGTGCAGCAGGGTGTCCCCCAGGTAGACCAGACACTCCTGATGGGAGACGTCCACCAGCAGTCTGCCCATCAGCCTGGTGAAGGTGGCAGGCGCATTACACAGCCCATAGCTTAGAATGAATTAATGCTTTATTATTGTGTCTTGCACATTCTGCCCCCAGTCAACACAGGCAGAAATGTATCTCTCCAGAAGAATAGCCAGACTGTGGACGGCAGGCTTTCTGCAGTCTCCCTGGTCTCTAGAAATGACAAAACACACTCATCACCGGTGTTGCACATGAAGTTGTTCGTAAATATCCTGAACTGAATGAGCTGTGTTTATTATTTTGTGTTCATTATTTGTACATAAGTTCTTAGAATTAAACAATAAATCTATGAATGTGTCCTCACGTTAGGTGTTACAGAATGCTGTTACTCAGTACATTTACAGTTTTTCTCAATTGCTTTAGAGCATTTCTAAAATGACAATTAACATTTGTAAAACAACAAGTGTAATCCCCAAACCATAATGGTATTTCGGCACAGTAGAACATAATTTCTCATTGCTTCACACAAATTTCCAAATGTTTTTCAGTTTTTCTTCATTACTTAGGCACATTTCTTGAAACATACTTAACATTCTCAAGACTATAAGAGAATTTCTTAAAACAGTTTATGCATATAGTACACTATGGTTTATCTGTTTTGGGTAAGTTATTGTCAAGGGGGGGCGCAGACGGAAAAGTAATGAGGACGCGGAAGCGGATCTGCCCAAGGGGAAAAGTTTTATTGTCCAAAAGTTATGGGAATAAAACTGGCAGGGATATGGCGATCGGCGTCAGAATCCTGGGAATAGGCAGGACTCGGAATCCGGAGACAGGCAGGAGGTCAGGCGATCGGCGTCGGTATCCAGGGGAGTAGACAGGGCTCGAAATCCGGGGACAGGCAGGAGGTCAGGCGATCGGCGTCGGTATCCAGGGGAGTAGACAGGGCTCGAAATCCGGGGACAGGCAGGAGGTCAGGCGATCGGCGTCGGTAGTAGGAGGGCTAGGCGAAGAATCGGTGGTCGAGAAAACAGAACAGAGGTCAGGGATACAGGCAGGCAGGCAGGCAGAGGTACAGACAGGCAGGGAATAACGCTCGAAATTCGCAACAAAGGCAGAAGATCTCGCGTTTGGCTGACGAGCGAAAAGTGAATAAAAAGCCTCTTAATCGCTCCGATTGGTATCAGCTGGAGGAGGAGGGCATACGGTAACCGGTCTTGCCGGTTCACGGGATCGGTGTGGGAGAAGCGCTCCGGCCGCTTGCTTGATTCCGTCTAGGGAAATCCTGGGGGCGTGGCGGGAGAACCCTGCGTGATGTCACAGGAGCTTCCCCAGAGCGATCCATGACAGTTATAAGCTTTCGCAGTTAAACCAACAAATTGTACAGAAGGCTATTTGTTTAGCCTATTGTGCAATAGGCAATTTGTAGGCGATTGACAACTCCATACCAGACAACAAAGTAACAGTATATGTATGTCAGCCAGTGTCAGGACTGGTCCCTGTCCTGCATCTGTTCGGTCCATCATGTCCCTGCTTGGCCAGCAGGTGTCGTTGACCATCCTGTTTTCCCGATGTTTCTTTAAGTTGGCATTTTTCTAGTTTTTATAGTTTCCTAATGTGTTCCCCTGCTCCCCAGGCTGCCGCGTGGCTGAATGGGCTAAGTGGGTGGCATTTTCTCCATTGTGGGTTTGAGACTGGCTAGAGTGCAGTTCCAGCTTCTTGGACATCTTGTGTTTTTTGTCCCCAGGTTTTGTTTAGCATTCTCGTGTTGATTTTGTTTTCTTGGTGTTACGTGCCGTAAGTTTTGGTTACGTGCCGTAAGGGATATGTGCCGTAAGTTTCGGGTACGTGCCGTAAGTGTTACGTGCCGTAAGTTTAGGAGGATGCCTGCAGGTCCTTCGGACGTCCTGCCCACTCGCCGATTGGTCGCCCGCCCCCTCGACTCCGCCCTCAGGACCTGCCCCCGCCTCCCTTGCCCTCGGAGCTGTTTCCGGTTCACCGGCTGAAGAGTTCGCCGCTTCGTCCCTTCGTTGCCCGCTACTTGCTTCTCGCCTGCTAGCTCGCTCTCTGTTCGCTTTTGCTTTGTTTGATTGATCGTGTATGACTGTTTTGCCCTTGACTTCCGATTCTCGCCTCGCCCTTATTTGTACTTTCGCCTTGGTTTCTGATTGCTTGATTGGTTTTGGACTTTCGCCTGTGTTTCGACTTCGCCTCTCGGTTTTCCCTTTTGATACCTTTGCCTCGGCTTGGTGTTTCGTGTTTCACTAGGTGTGTAGGGAGTGTCTGCCTTTTTTGGTTTATTCGTTAACGTGGGGATTATTGTTTGTTTGGTCAGGGAGATAGATTTAGGCATTGTTGTTTCGTTTCACCATTTTCTTTGTGTTCACTTAGGTAGCTCAGCTTGGGATACTCGGTAGATGTGCTTTTGTTTGTTTCTTTGGCCTTTGTCACTCCTGACGTTCGTTACACCTAGTGTTTGTACTGTGTTTGTGAAAAACTATAAAAAAAAACTATAAAAAAAGACTCCCTCTGTGTCCCGTGTTCCCTTCTCCTAGCCCTAGTTGTCCTGTCCTCCCCAATCCCTCCTTCCCTTTCACTTTGTTGCGGTCCAACCCTAGACTGGATCGTAACACTTGGGCTCTGGTTTTGCTAGTTTCAAACCAATGCACTGCTCATTTTCACATCATGCGTGCATGTTGTCAAAAGAGCAAATGATTTTGCGCCCGCCTTCCACTCGTAGGAGTGGTGTTTTTTAAATGAGGTGTGGCCAGGTGCATTGTCGGCGCATTGCTATTTTAAGGTATCACAATCAAAGCGATTTGACCAACAAAAACCACGTCTAAAGTCAGTGGCGCATTATTAAATGGTATTTTAATAAACGTGCAGGACACAGATACGAGCTCGAACTGCACTAATGGTATTTTCATATTTTATTTTATTTCATTTATATATGTTTTCTTATTGAGTACAACTGGTCTTTTCACATAATCATACTGTTCAATAAAACAGCAAAAGAAAAACAATATATATTACAGTTTTTCTGAATTTCTGTAACAATTTTTAGTGTTTTAGCAATTGAGAAAAATGGTAATATACATTCTTGGAACAAAACCACCAATTGCCAAAACTCATTTATCAGTCACTTTAACTTTAAACTTTAAACAATGCTCATCTAGTTAGGCACAATTTGTCACCCTTTTTGCAAAACTCTAAACATATTTATGTTCATCAAAACACATTTTGGGGAACTTTGATACAAAATAGAAAACACAGGCCACAAAAGTTAAGCACAGGCAGCACACAGTATAGTCATTATTTAAACACAATAACTCAAAATTGTTCACACATGTGAAGAAGCCAAAGAGTGACTAGAACATAAAGTACGTGCTGGATGAGAGTGCAAGTCCCATAGGTGAGTTGAATTTCGACATCAAGGTACAAAGGGGTCACACAGAGGATTCTTCCCGCATCCCCCAGCAAGAGAGAGCATTTCCTGAGATGCAGATGAAGTTTTCTGTCATGACCCAGCCCTTAGACATGGTGATGAGGCACAATGAATACTCTTCCATCTAGTCTAAGGCATGGCAGTTACACAATATTTTACTGTAAGACGCCTCTCAACAGGGATTTTTTTTCTTTGTCCTTTACAGTAACTTTTTTGGAGTACTGAAAACTGCAAACATTACATATCAGGTCAGGTTGGGCAGCATGCGCTGATGCAGCACGTTGCTGCACCCACCACATGGCAAAGCTCTTCAGGATCCCGGCTAGCAACCCTTCAGGCAGACATGGTCCAGTCCCACCCTCTGGAAATGACCATCCATCTGCCGCAGCCAGGTCTTACGTGGGCATCCCCTTGGCCTGGTCCAGCCACTTGGGTCCTCAGCAATGAGGATCCTGCGAGCCGGATCACCCTCAGGGAAACGCGCCACATGGCCGTAGTGCCGTAAGTGATGCTCCCTCACAATGCAGGTAATGTGCCTCTTTCGGGACTCCTCTAGTGAACGCTCGTTCGACACAAGTCAAACCAATGGTACCCAAGGATTCTCAGCAGAGACTCAGTACTGAAGGCGTCCAGTCTTCATCTCCGCTCACTGGATAGCGTCTACAGTATGTCTCACAGCCATACAGCAAGACAGGGAGCACCAGGACTCCAAAGATTTGGACCTTCATCCTCTTTCAAAGATATTGGGAGCGCTACACACCCCTTTCCAGTGACCCCACGACCCCCCATACTCTCCCAATCTCTCTGCTGACTTCATAGGAAGAGTCACTAGAGACATGCCAAGGTAAGTAAATCTCTCGACGAGGTCAACGTTTCTGTCCCTGCGGACAGAAACACTACTGATGGCTAACACACTAGAATCAAATGTTAAGCCCAACTTTAAAAACTGACACTCAAAGATCAAAATGTACCCTCATGCAAAATTTTAAACACATAATTTACCACATCATTTAATTTGCAATTGAACACAACACCTTCTGCATCCCCCAACACACACCTTTTACTAAGCACAGGAATTTGGCACAAAGTTAATTTTTTTGCCATTCCTAGACACAGCCAATCAAACAATCACACCATTAAGCCAATTAGCCACTCACACATGCCATTTGGCCAAACACATAACTGCTAATTAGTTAACAACAATCAGAATTTGAAAACTATATAGACCCCAGATTTACAGTTTTTCCCAATTGCTAAAACACAATGGGCCGGTTTCCCGTACGGGGATTAAGCCTAGTCATAGACTAAATGTCATTTTAAACTTGGATTTATTGAAGTGGCTTTCTCACACGTGGATTACAATAGTCTCAGACTTGCACTAGTCTTGATTTAAACAATCGGATTTCTAGAAGTAGGATTAGACCTTGTATTAAAATGGATGTGAGAGGGATATAGGGCACTCGAAGGTTCACTAAAAAACACTTTAATACAAGTAATACAAGATAACTTCGCATTAAAATCAATATCAATATATCAATTAAAAGCAATGCAAAATAACCTTGTACCACAAGGGATATAGAATAGCATATATCATACGAACTAAGGTACAGTATATATAAAAGAAATAATAAAATATAGACAATGCAAATTATTATCACGAGCGGTGATAATTAATCCCCATTACAGTTTTTCTCGATTGCTTACACACTATTACCAAGATTATGAGCTACATTTCCAAAACCATTACGCTACCTACGAAAAAACACACCCATTACCCTAAACTGTTGACACTATTCCCCTGTTTTGACACAAGATTCCGATTTGGTGAACTGTTAGAGCAAAACTCTACACACAATTCCCTTCAATTCTCATTGCCTAAACCATGTGCTCATTTACAAAGCACTTCAGGCAATATTGTTCACTAATTGGGAACCCAATTAGCACACAATAATCCAGAGGGAAACACAGCTGTAGGATCACACACGCACATATCACAGGGCCTAAATTCCAGGTGGCCTGAGACAAGGCCGAGCCTGGTACGAGAGGCACCAAAGGGGGGTTACACACATAAACACACACACACAGATAACAAGGGAGGCTAGCACTCCAACTTTTATTGCCCAAAGATTTAGGGACCTACAGACAAGCAGAGTGGACCTCAAGGACAGGGGTCCCTCGACTTGGCACACAACCCCCTCGCCAGACATCCTGCCTTGCATACCACTCACCGAACAGACCAACACCCTAAAGAAAGTTTCATTTAAGGTTGGCTTTTGTATACCCTGTATATTGATTTACTCACGACTACTAGTCTCAATATACAGATAGGTTATGTTTGTATGTGTCCTTAGACAATCTTAGTGATTTGTGTGCCACCCTTATAACCATGTTCACGGAGTATCACCTAATTTACCCCTTTGCACTTGAACACATATAAATTTTAATAAATAGATAGGTATAGCTACCATTGTATATATGTTCTCATGGTATACCAGAAGAATCTGGAAAGTGAATGTGTCCTAACTTTTAGAGAGTCTTCTTTGTTAACAACCCCCCCTTCTCTTCCAACATTCCTTTGTGGTCCTTATCTGATCTTGGTGGACCGTTACCAAGTTTCTTTGTTCTACCATGCTATGTTAAAAGAACTGAATTAAGGTGTACATTATCCATTTTGGAGAAGATCAATTAGAATAAGCCACACCAACCAAGATATGTTGTGTCCAGATGAGCAACTTATATTGATATTACCACAAACTAATGGCCACGCCTATCTATGTATAAGATGTGCTGTTTGTAATATGAATATTTGATGTAATGTCTGCACAAAGTGTAACATCTGTTGAGGTGCAACCCAAAACACCTGTATCCTATACTGATGTGAATCAGTCACATAGATAAAATAATTAATTGTTTAATCAATTAATACAGATGGTATGAGGTATGTACCTGTGAAGCTGGTATGGCATGTTTGGTGTCAAACTGATTGTTAATCACCCCTGATTCCAAATCTGTGGATAAAAGTGGATGTATCAAAAGTTATAACAGCTTAATGAAAATCATCAGTAAAGGGAGAATCAGTCGGGCCATAAATCCCAAAAGGACTGATACAGACCCCCTTCCGAAAGCCCGCCAAATGGATGGCCAGCCATTGGGCCAGGAGTCGTATTCCTGGTCATCCCTATTCATGAACTTTAGACCATAAAAACCTGGCACCTCAGAACAAAGGTGCGCAGAGAACAACCATCAGCAGCGCAGAAAAAGACCATCAGCCCGGGAGAAGAGAAGCCCACAAGAAGTCTTCCGGTGAAGGCCCAGCTGAACAAAGAACAGCACCCAAGACAAAGCTTCACCAGGAGAGAGAATCCAAAGGGGTTCCACTCCACTGCTCCAAACGCCGCGCCTTCCTGAGTGCCAACAGCTCAACAGCTCTGCCATCAACTGCCAAGACACCCCCCCCCCCCACTCTTCAACCAAGTAAACCAACTTCCTTTAATTCTAACAACTTAAGCTGTTCTGTTAACCTGCTATAAGACTTTAGGGTCGTGTTTCCGCAAACTGTGCTTGCTTTGCAGAACAGTATTTCCCATTTAAGGTTACTCATTTAAATCCGGTCATTGCATTTTCATAATTACATCGTTTGTTCTATTCCGTTATTTCGTGTTTGTTGTGTGTGTTAGGTGTAATGTCTGTCTTATGTTAGTTGTAGTGTTAGTTAGGAATAAATGCATGTCTTTTACACAACTTCAGCCTCCGTCATTGAGTACTCACACTAAGTCCCTGCCTCTGTGCGATCTTGCTACACGCTCTGAACCTCAAACTCGCCTGAAACATCGCGAGACTCTCTCTCATCGGCCGTGAGGGGAGCTTCGCTACCAATCGTTTACATTACCTGGTGACGCAGCTCGGTGGACGAGCCTTCTAACCCAGGTTACTAAGCGATACTGGTAATTAATGAATCCCATTTAAGTCTCACATTAACAGACTCACGGGGATACCGCAATCGAGTTTGGAGGAGCCGACCATTCGGCATAACAATTGATTAATAATCAGCATTAAATAATAATTAATTAAACTTTAATTAATTCAAACATACTGGTGGAGATATAAAAATTTACCTGAGCTAATAATTCCTACACAGCCAATCAGAATTGTTCACACACCAATCAGAACCTGTTAGATAAAATCACTTGTTAGATAAAAGGGCCATGTGTCAGTTCACTTGTATTGGAAAAATGGATCTACAAAGACCTGAAGGTAGAGGAAGGGGACACAGAAGAGGAGATGGAAGAGGAAGTGGAAGGGCAAGGGCAAGGAGACAAGCAGTTTCTGATCAGATTCATGCAACTCTAGTTCACCATGTTCTTATCCATGGGTTGTCCATGAGGGAAGTCAGGCAAAGAGTGCAGTCGAATGTGAACCGCTTCACAGTAGCCTCTATAATCCGGACCTTCAGATAGAAAAATAGGTAGGTAATTTACAAACTGCTGTCTAGTATAACATTGGAGTACAGTATTCTGCGCTCTTACAGTACATACATGTACTGTAGCTGTTTGCTCTACTGTATGCTCTCTGAATTGCATTGTATTACTGCATCATATCACATACAGGTGTTACTGTGTGCTCCTATTTTGTAAAATGGATGGTTTGCTGTAATCCCATCAGTAATTCTATTACTGTATTGCAGAACTGAAAGGCGACCACCTAACGGAGGCAGAAGACGGCTATTCTCACAAGAGCAAGAGATGGCCATCGTCAATATGGTCATAGCCAACAATTTGATTCGCTTGCGTGAGATACAAAGGCGAGTTGTTGAGGATCAGGAAATATTCCAAGGCATTGATTCCATCAACATCTCAACAATTGACCGCATTCTTTGAAGGAACAGGTTGAGGATGAAACAGGCCTATCGTGTTCCTTTCGAAAGGAACTCTGATAGAGTCAAAGACGAACGCGTGGAATATGTGCAAGTATGGTTTTTCATACCATATTTGAGTATATTTATGTATTACAGCAGTATGTATACTGTAGTACAGGTCATATTGTGCACTACAGCAATGTGTTTCTGAGTAGTAATTTACTGAACCGTTTCATTTCTTTTGTAGAGAATATTTGACTTAGATGCCAGAGAGACTCCTCATGAACTTATCTTTGTTGATGAAGCGGGATTTAATCTTACCAAAAGGAAGAGAAGGGGGAGGAACATAATTTGCCACCAGGCCATTGTGAATATCCCTGGCCAGTGAGGAGGAAATGTAACCATGTGTGTCGCCATCAGTCACAGAGGGGTCCTCACCACCATGCCACCCTTGGTCCATACAACACCATGCATCTGCTGGCTTTCCTCAATTCTCTGAGAGATCATACCAACTCATCATTTATACCAACTAGACCAGAGGGAGCCAGCACAGCCACAACAGCCATGCTACGGTGTCATTTGGGACAATGTCAGTTTCCACAGGACTGCTGTAGTTCCTGACTGGTTCACGAACAACCCGAGATACAGCAACATCTTTTTGGCAGCATATTCTCCCTTCCTAAACCCCATAGAAGAGTTTTTCTCGGGATGGTGGTGGAAGGTCTATGACCGAGACCCTACATCCATATTCACCTCCTCCAGGCTATGGAGGAGGCCTGTTCTGACATTACAGCTGAGGCTTGCCAGGGGTGGATTAGACATGCAAGGGGTTTCTTCCCCCGCTGCCTGACTAGGGCTGATATAGCCTGTGATATTGATGAGACTTTATGGCATGACCCAGACCAGAGAAGGGATGCTGATTCAGGATGAATGTGTTTGTTTTTGTTTTTTTTGTTTTGTTACAGTAATGTTTTCAATGACCTATTGATATTTGATATTGGTAATTTCATGTACTGCATTCTATGTTCTTTATCCATTGCATGTTTTTACTGCTGATTTACTTTTTCACTCAGTTTCGGCTTATGACTACAGTACATCATGGAATTAAAAAATTATGAAAATGTATACAGTAGGTGTTGTGTCTTTATATTGTGTGTGTCATGTAGAGTGTGTGTTCTGGGGAAAACCATAAGTGCCATTATTCATTGCAGTAACAGGTTTTGGAGGTATTGTTTTGAACTGATCTCACTAGTGTGTAATTCCTATTTTGTAGTGTATATGCATTTGATGCTTTTTGTGTGATTACTGAAGGCAGAGTTTGGTTTAGATGTAGGACTACATAGTTTTGAGTGGAGAGTTTGTTTTTGACCTGAACAGTGGAAGTTTCAGTAGTTGAGTGAGCAGTTAAAGATTTGTATTTAGAGATTTGGGAAATTGAGGCCTAATTTAAAGAATTGTATTTTAGCAATCGAGAAAAACTGTAAATTTCCTTGATTATCTTTTTAAAAATGTTGACCGACGACAACAAAATGAGGCTGGAAGTTGTCACAATACATTGTGATTTAGGACAATGTCAGTTTCCACAGAACAACAGCTGTACATAACTGGTTCACTGATCATCCCAGGTTTTCTAATTTGTTCTTGCCAGCATACTCCCCATTTCTCAACCCCATAGTTGAATTCTTCTCGGCATGGCGGTGGAAAGTTTATGACCGGAATCCCTATGAAGCAGGGAATCTTCTGTGGGCCATGGAGGAAGCCTGCGGGGATCTCACTTTAGAGTCCATCCAAGCCTGGATAAGACACAGCCGAACATACTTCCCTGGCTGCCTTAGAAGAGTAGACATATTGTGTGATGTGGATGGGATGAGGCTTTGTGGCCTGACCCAGCCCAGAGACATGAAGCTGATGAATAATGTCCGTAATGTATTTACAGTAATATACATTTATCAGCTTCATGCACATTTTCTTTTCTTTTATATTCTTTGCAGCATGGATAGAACTTTTTTTTCCCTAATTCATGAGTTTACATACTGTTGATTTTGGAGCAGTGCATTTGAGAAAAATAAAATATTTGAAACATGATTTTGCACATGAATGTACACATTCAATATTGTATATTGAGTACTATGAATGGAAACCTTGATAAATTTGAAATATATGGTTCCTGGTTGTATGAAGTTTTTAGAGTAGTGTTCTGAATTGATCCTTGAGTTGTGTGATCATTGTGTGTCTGATAATTTTTGCTAGTTTGTGTGTGTCCTCTGAGTGAAATATGTGTATTAAGTGACATAGTGAATGATTTTGAGTTGACTATTTGCTTTTGGGCTGTAAATGTTGGATTTGCACAGTTGAGTGAGATCTGTAACCCTGGTTTCTTGATGAGTGGGTAGCATGTGCCAGTCTCCCTCTCGGGCTTTGGGTAGTAAGCGGGCTACAGTTTCTCTAACGATTACGTTTAATAATCACCAACACAGCAGCACAACACCTTCCAACTTCTTTCCCCAGCCGCTCTTCACTGTTCCCCTCTAAACCCGTCCCCCTGTGTACCAGGGCAGATAGGAACTAATAAAACGGATAACCAAGGGAACATACTGAACCTAAATATAACACATGTAAATATAACCGAAATAATAAAGTGCTGTAACTGATTATAAATAAAATAAAATAAATTAATATTAAATCTGATCATTCAACATAACATTGTAATATAAAATAAATATACATTAACCTCAATAAAATTACTGCAAAGCATAATAATAATATAACATAAATCAGTGACATACACTTAATTAAAATAATCCAAAAAAATAATGTGCACAGTAAATACGGTTACAGATGTTACGATGTTGTGTTGAAACTTCTGAGAATTTCAGGGCACCTTCAGAGAAATAGCAGTTGGGAAAAACTGTAAAACAATTGTCCAACAACAATGGAAGCAGTAGAAAGAAGAAGAGGTCAAGGTAGATTGAGAGTGAGAGGTGGAGAAAGAGTAAGATGTAGGGTGGAGCTGGTGGAGGACATCTAAGACAAAGAAGACCAGCACTTTTGAATGAGATCCGGGCAACACTAGTTGACAATGTCATAAATCATGGGTTGACAATGAGAGAGGCTGAGAATAAGTAAGTAATCAACATAGCACATATATGTAATCCAAAAATCATATGAAATATACTGTAAATATTACTTTTATGACACATGCATTCTACACACATAACCGTATTAGAAACTTGCAAAATGTCCTTTAGAAAGAAAAAGGATATTGACTAATATCTACATTGCTCTTATTTTATCAAAGGATTGAAAGACGAGTCCAACGTGGGGGAAGAAATTGAATATTGAGTGAGGAACAAGAAGCAGCGATTATAAATTTAGTTTTAGCAAATAATGATATAAGGCTAAGAGAAATTAAAAGCCACATCATAAATGATCATACGATTTTTAGCAACATCAGGCAAGTCAGCCTGAGCACCCAAGCCCGTTTACTTCAATGACACCAAGTAAACATGCAACAGTTTTATATGGCGCCCTTTCAGAGAAATGCAGAAATAATCAAAGATCTGAGGCATGACAGTAAGTACATGACTGATGATGTACAGTGCTTTCATAATAGCATTTTTTATTTTAAGAGAGTGCTGGAAATGGATGCGGATGCATTCTCAGAAGTTTATTTTCATGGATGAGGCTGGCTTCAACCTCACCAAAACCAGGAGAAGGGGAAGAAACATCATTGGTCACAGAGTTGTTGTGGATGTGTTACCGGGCCCGACCTAGGGGTAATCCGAGCCGGCACAAGGCCCCACAGGCGGGGTAGCGCTGTGGGCGGCTGTGGGTGACAATAAGGAGACGTGAAAGTTTATGTGTTGCTCAAGCTGATCGCGGTTTAATACTGCCTAATTGTAGCAGCAGCAGCATGCAAGTTTAATATTCAGAGTAGTGGCAACAAGTCTGTCAGAATTCACAAACTGGGCACTTCTGTTGACCCTGCAGTTTTGCAGGAGCCTCCAGTGTCTGCCCACGAGTATGTGATCTCCTTTGTCGTACCACCAGTATTGGAGTATCAAGTCCAACGATCTGGCTCAGGGCGTTTGAATCAGGATCCAGCAACCCGCAGCTCCTGACCTTTCACAAAGTCAAGGAACATGGAGCCCCTCTCACCCCAGTCTCCAGATATATGGGGACTGAAACAGTCCTCATAACCAGCCCTGTCAGTGCCAGTAGTCACACTGAAGTCACCCATGACCAGAGGAGTGTCACCTTGTGGGCACCCATCAACCAAGTTGCAAGTAAAATGTCTCCCTCAACGAGACATCACACTACATATCAGTTTAGTATTGTATACAAGACAACAATTTCTTTTTACTATAGTGTTTTGGATTCCAATTTTGCAGCTCAACATGCGAAAGACCACATTCATAGTAAGTATTTCTCTGCATGCCAGCAACAGTTTTGACTGGTAGTGTTTGCTATAGTGTGTAATGACTGTTCAGCAGTGTTTATATACTGACTGGCTTGATGCATGATCTAAAGGTAGTGTTGGTTTTTGAGCAAAGATAATATAGTTTTGCGAAGATTGTTTTATTTTGCAAGACGAGTCAAAGGTTTTGTGAGTGTAGCTTAGTGTTTTGAGAAAAGAAGAGGAGATTTTAGGAAAGGTGTTTTAGCAATCCAGAAACACTGTAAGTAAAGAACAAGCCGTATCATTAAAAAAAACGTTCGAGTCCATTATCAGAATTAAGCACGTACTGTTGTACGTTGTAAATGTGTTTCATATATTTAGATTAGTCAGGTGGAACATTACAATGCAGCCCTCAGAAGGTCGTGGCATTCTTTGTAGCATGCTGCATAACATTGCCATGTGTGATGGATGTCTGTTGGACATAACTGAAGACACATTGGAGGACTTAAGAAGGCGTGATGCTGAAAGTCTTCCAATGCCAACAAAGGAGTGTATGCCAGCAGCAACATGGGCAAGGAGGGATCAGCTGGCAGAAGAGCTGAATCGTCTGTAGCCCGGTAAGGAATCTAAATTGTGAGATGTAGAAAAATAACAGCCCTTTTAAAACACCTTAAAAACTGTAGGTTGTTTTGTTCAAACAAAGATCACAGTTTTATTTATATTTTCAGAACTGCTGACCCAAAATTAAAATAAAACATACAGGCATAATTAAGTCCCCGTTCCCAGCTGCTGTTCTTGTTCAGCAGCGAGTTTCCATTTTCTCTGTCTTTTGACATTATTATACTGCTTTTGGCACTGCGCGGGTGATCTCATGATGCCAGAAAACGAAAACATGCTTGCTGCTACCTCATCCCACGCCTGCTTCACCCTGAAAGGCTTAGGTGAAACAATAAGTACTGTTCCCATAGATGATGTGCTTGTGCATTTTCACTTTGCGCTGGGCAAACGCGCCATTGTAAAAGCAATCCACAGTAGATCATGCGCTGCTGCCTTTTAAAGGTTCATTGCATGTTACACCTAAAACATGCCTCTGAATAATTAAGAGAGCTATGACAACCTTTTTCCGCCTCACGCTGGCACAAAGTCTGGTTTTTCCGCCTTAAAAATAATGAAATGGATTTGGACACGCCCATAACGTCCGCTTCGTCTTAGATCGTCAAAATAGAGCCTCTTGTGTTTCAGTAGGAATCCTTGGTTATTTCTGTTTGTCTTGTTTTCTATATGTCCATGTGTAGCCCTAGTCCTTAGCATTTGATTGATTGTTACTACCTTCACTTGTGTCTAATCAGTAACTGGCCCACACCTGTCCCTCATTTTGCCTTACTACTTGTGTATTTACGGGCATGTCCCCTTCCTTTCCCCTTCTATGACATCTTTAACAGCCGCTGGGGAGCTGCTATACAGACTTCTGAGAGCTGAGAAATGCCCACATGGGCTGTGGGAAAGGAATGGAGATGTAAGGACACTGCTTTTTCGTCTGAGAGACTGGCCTTTAACCAGAGCTTCCTGTTCAAAACAGGAAAGGAATGTTGTTCTTCATACTGTACAATGTTTCCTGGCTCATCACTGGCTTCGTATATCCCTACAGTGTGTATATTCACTGTACAGGTGCCGCATGGTGTGATGCTGCAGTGAGACTGTGTAGTAATGTTTGTTTTATGGCATCAGGCTTGGATACAGTAAAAGAATGATGTAGGATCACACATGCACATATCACAGGGCCTAAATTCCAGGTGGCCTGAGACAAGGCTGAGCCTGGTACGAGAGGCACCAAAGGGGGGTTACACACATAAACGCACACAAACACACACAGATAACAAGGGAGGCCAGCACTCCAACTTTTATTGCCCAAAGATTTAGGGACCTACAGACAAGCAGAGTGGACCTCAAGGACAGGGGTCCCTCGACTTGGCACACAGCCCCCTCCCCAGACATCCTGCCTTACATATCACTCACCCAACAGACCAACACCCTAAAAGAAAGTTTCATTTAAGGTTGGCTTTTGTATACCCTGTATATTGATTTACTCATGACTACTAGTCTCAATATACAGATAGGTTATGTTTGTACAGTATGTGTCCTTAGACAATCTTAGTGTTTTGTGTGTCACCCTTATAATCATGTTCACGGAGTATCACCTATTTTACCCTTTTGCACTTGAACACATATAAAGTTGAATAAATAGATAGGTATAGCTACCATTGTATACATGTTCTCATGGTTATACCAGAAGAATCTGGAAATTAGTGTAACCAGTGTGTCCTAACTTTTAGAGAGTCTTCTTTCTATGTTTAACAGCCCCCCCCTTTTCTTCCTCCACATTCCTTTGGGGTCCTTATCTGATCTTGGTACCTTAGCAAGCTTTCTTTGTTCTACCATGCCATATTAAAAGGAACTGAATTAAGGTGTACATTATCCATTTTGGAGAAGATCAATTAGAATAAGCCACACCAACCAACATATGTTGTGTCCAGATGTGCAACTTATATTGATATTACCACAAACGAATGGCCACGCCTATCTATGGATAAGATGTGCTGCTTTTAATGTGAATATGTCATGTAATGTCTGCACAAAGTGTAACATCTGTTGAGGTGCAACCCAAAGCACCTGTGGCATATACTGAGGTGAATCAGTCACATACATAATATAATTAATAGTTTAATCAATTAATACAGATGGTATGAGGTGTGAACCTGTGAAGCTGGTATGGCATATTTGGTGTCAAACTGATTGATAATCACCCCTGGTTCCAAATCTGGCCAGGGAGTACCATGAAAGTGGATGTATCAGAAGTTATAACAGCTTAATGAAAATCATCATAAATCCCAAAAGAACTGATACAGGCCCCCTTCCGAAAGCCCGCCAAATGGATGGCCAGCCATTGGGCCAGGAGTCGAATTCCTGGTCATCCCTATTCATGAACTTTAGACCATAAAACCCTGGAACCTCAGGAACAAAGGGGCAAACAGATCATCAGCGCAGAACGACCATCAGCAGCGCAAGAACGACCATCAGCAGCGCAAGAAAGACCATCAGCCGAAGGAGCAGAAAAAGACCATCAGCCCGGGAGAAGAGAAGCCCACAAGAAGCCCTCCGGTGAAGGCCCAGCTGAACAGAGAACTGCAACCAAGACAAAGCTTCACTAGGAGAGAGAATCCAAGGGGCTCCACTCCACTGCTCCAAACGCCGCGCCTTCCTGAGTGCCATCATCCCATCAGCTCTTTTTTTTTTTTTTTTTTATTCCCTCCTCCACCCCCCCTCTGTGGGGGACTACTGTATCTGTATCTATTTATTTATTTATTAATTTATTTTATTATTATTATTATTATTATATATATATTTTTTTATTATTATTATATATATTTTTTTTTATTATTATTTTTTTTATTTTATTTTTTATTTTTTTTTATATTTTTATTTACTTCCTCAAAAGAAGGAGAGGGAGGGGGGGGACAAAGGAGAAGGAGGGAAGAGAGAGAGAGGGAGAGAGAGGAATGGAAAGAAAACAGAAAAAAAACAAAAGAAAAAAAAAAAAACAAGAAAAAAACAAAACAGATAATCTGCTTCCATGTCTGTTGAAAAGAGAAAGACAACATACAACATCTGTACTAATCACAACGACCATCAAACGTTAAATGTTGTTGAACAGCACACACAACCAGCCTTACAACCCATGCCCAGAAACAACAGCCGATCAAGACAGTGTGTGTCCGTGAGCACCTGTGTGCACACCTGTGTGTCAGCGTGCTGGTGTTCCTAAGGTTTCTCCATGTAATTGTCTAGTAGTGTGTGTGGGGAGCCACAGCCCCGCCCACCCAGCACATGAAGTCGACACGGAGGACACCCGGGCCCCAGATATCCAGAGGCCCCCCAGGGCACGGGAACCCCAGGAGGACCACCGCAGGGACAATTGCAGCCCCCACCGAGAAAAGGGCAGAGGAGCGCTCCGGAGGGGGGCCATCCGGCAGCCACATCACAGGAGCCCCAGGGGGCCGTGGCGACGAGTACGCAGGCCCCGCCGGCGGCCGGCCACACCAGGGCAGACCGGACCCCGGGCCCAGAGATCCAAGGGGCCCCCCCACCCCCCAGCCAGGGCCCCGACAGAGCCGGAAGGGCCAGGCCCCGGCAGGCAACCGCCGAGAGTGAGCCAGCACACACCAGAGCATCCAGCCCCAGACATCGAGAACCACCAACGCATCGGCAGCCGGGGGCCTCATCCACCAGCAGGGAGTGTGGCGGGGGGGGAATAGAGCCTGAGATGTTATTTCAGGTGGAGTCTAAGACCCAACCTGACACATACGTATAGAGAAACAGGCGTACACATACACAAGCATACGTTCCCACCCTCATGCACACATAAACAAATATTCACCCATTCGCCCAACATGAAGACACAGAAATGAACGCCGTACACACATTCACACTCCCCATATATACTCTATACTCCGAGATCTAGGCACCACCTAAAGGAAGGGGCAATCCGCCACCAGACCTCGGAGATGGATCCCTTTTTTCCTCTGGCATGGGAACAAGAAGACCACCCCGGACCCCACAGCAGCCGAGAAGCCCACCAGCCCAGACCCCAACCGGACGGCCAGCTCCTCCCAGCCCCCGGCCCTAGATGGTGAACAGAGAACGGGGGTGTGAAAAGACCCCATGCTTCCCTCCGCCCGCTCATATGTGGTGTTGGTGCGTGTTGTTCTAAAGTGCTTTAAAACAGGGGAAGGGCATGGTGCTAACCACCCTCTGCCAATCAGCAGCTGGTGTCAGCTCGGCCCCTCCCCAGAACCCTCAATGTCTATGTGCAACTTAAAATTGAGAAGTGGGCACTGGCACCAGAGGTAAGGCTGAATGAACAGACCGCCCTCTGGACGCCATTCCTTGTGCCCACCCCCAAGGCCCTAAATGTATGTGTCATGAGAGAGTAAGTAATGAGAGTGTCTAAGTTGTGATGTGTGATTGAGACACAGGTGGTCACGGGGGGACAGAGGAGGAATACCTCCCCTGCATCCCAGCGACGCACCTGCACCTCAAAGCCCTATATGTGTGTTGGGGTGACGGAGCGGGAGGAGGGAAGCATTTAGGGATGGGGAGGAAAGGATCGGGGGGGGGCAAAGTACCCCCCCTCTGGAGCCAGCCCCCCCGCTGACCCCCATAAGCACCCCCGTTCCCCGAAATCCACCCAGGGCGGGAGAGCCGAGGCCCATCCAGTCCGGGGGCCCAGAGCAGCGGCACCACCGGGCACCACAGAGCCCGGGGCAGCCAACCAGACCCCACCACAGAGGGAAAAACTACACCCACCCCACCATTCAGTCAACTCCCAGACTACATAAGACAATAGACACCCAGGTTGGGTCCATTCTCCTACTCTATTGGATTCCCCTCCACCCCCGCAGAGTGGATACCCCTAAGGCAGGGACCACCTGCAGGCAGATGGTAACAACCTCCACACCAGCTAAAGAGGCCCCCAGCCCCTCCAATGTGCCGAAGGTCCCCGCGCCGGGGCCGGGCCCCAGTGCACGCGCCAGCCCACACCCCGGCGACCCACCCACCAGGACCCAAGCCCCCCCAGCCCAGCCGGAACCCCAGCCCGGAGGCAGAGTGCCCCCAGAACCCCAAGCCCGCCCCGGACCCACCCAGGAGCAGCACGGCCGCCAGGCCGGCAACCTACGTCCGCCGGCACAGGCTACCCCAGCAGCGCTGCGTGCAGCCGCCAGAAAGACACCACCCAAGAGCCACCCAAGGCCCCATTCAGGCCAAGACCGCAGTCCCAGCGCCGAACCCCCCCAGAAACCCCCCCCCCCCCAGGGAACCCCCAGACACCCCAAGCCCATAGGCCCCCCCCACACCAACAACAAAGACCGAAGCGGGACAAACCTGCGACCCCCCCACCGCCACTAGGTGATGGAGCTGATCAAAGGAGCCCAGAGAGATTGGTCTAATGTGGCGGCAGAAGCTGTATCAAGACTAATATGGTCCAGCAAACTCTCTCTATATTGGTTGATATTAAGGTTATTTTTATTTTTCCAGTTCATGAGGACAGTCTTCTTAGCAATGCATAAAGCGGTGAAAGCCATGTGGGTTGTGTTAATCTCGGTAGTGACACCATCTAAGTCACCCAACAAGCAGACTGAAGGAGAGGCTGGAATGGTACATTTCAGACACTTTGATAAGTCCTCACAAATCCTGCGCCAAAACATCTGAACAGGTGGACAGAACCAAAGAGCATGGATGTAATTGTCAGGTGTATCCCCTTGACAGTGTGAGCAGTTGTTAGAAGATGTAAAACCCATCCTGAACATCCGATGCCCTGTATAGTGCACTCTATGCAGGATTTTGTATTGTATTAATTGTAAATTGGGACTTCTAATCAGTTCAAAGGTTTTTAAGTATGTCTTAGACCAGAAATTGTGGTTCCAGCTGATTGATAAATCTGCCTCCCATTTTGCAATAGGAAGGGATATTGAATCATCCATTTTGGAAAGTGTCCTGTATATTTTAGACAGTAATTTGGGGGTTTTGAGATTAAGGAATTCTGCCACCCTTGGTGGTATTTGTAATTTGATTTGATTAGACTTGAATTTCCTTTTTACTATAGATTTAACTTGTTGATATTCTAAAAATCTATTCTTGTTAATCCCATGTCTTTTAACTAATAAGTCAAAGGGGATAAAGTCTATTTCTTCGAATATATGTTCCAAGTATTTAATACCTTTACAACTCCAATCCGGGAAATTTATCATATTATTGTTTAGTAGTATGTCAGGGTTGTTCCAGATGGGAGTACGTTTGCATGGGATTAATGAAGACTCAGTCATTTTAAGAAACTCCCACCATGCTGTCAGAGAAGAGCTGATACTGATGCTTTTGAAGCATTCATGTCGTTTAATGTTTGAGCTAATGAATGGTAGATCCGAAATCTCTATGTTATTGCATAGAGCCTGTTCTACGTCTAGCCAAGGTTCATCTAAGAGGGTATGTTTTAGCCATCCTGAGATGTTTTGAAGCCTGTTGGCTAAGAAGTAGTGGTGAAAGTTAGGCAGATCTAGTCCTCCTTTGTCCTTGGTCCTTTGCAGCGTTTTTAAGCTAATACGCGGTGGTTTATCTTTCCAAAGGAATTTAGAGATGGCAGAGTCCAGAGATCTAAACCAGTCAGGTGATGGTTTACTTGGAATCATTGCAAATAAATAATTAATTCTTGGTAACACCATCATTTTTATTGATGCAACCCTTCCCATGAGTGATATGGGCAGGGACTTCCATCTAACCAGCTCATCCTCTACCTTCTTTAAAAGTGGGATGTGGTTTAATTTAGTTAAGTCTGCCAGCCTAGGTGAAACATTAATACCTAAATATTTAATATCCCCAGATTGCAGTGGAGTGGAGGAAGAGTTCTGAAAGGAGCAGTTAATTGGAAGAACTGTAGATTTTAACCAGTTTATTGAATAATCTGAGACTCTTGAGAAAGAGTTTATTAATGTAATTACCTCAGAGAGAGTGGTTTGTGAATGCTGGAGAAAGAGTAACACATCATCCGCATAAAGACTGACCTTATGTTCCACATTCTTGCATTTGATGCCTTTAATCACTATAGCCTGTCTAATTGCTGCTGCTAGTGGTTCAATAAAAATTGCAAACAGTGAGGGGGAGAGAGGGCATCCCTGCCTGGTGCCCCTCTTGAGACAGAAGCTAGATGATGTTTGGTCATTTGTCCTAACACATGCTGTTGGGGAACTATATAATATTTTTAACCAGTTTATAAAAGAGGTTCCAAAACCAAATTTGTGTAATGTTGCAAATAAAAAACTCCAACTAACTCTATCGAATGCTTTTTCTGCATCTAGAGACAATATTATGATTTGAAGGTTTTTATTGCACGAATAGTCTATCAGATTGAGTAATCTACGTGTGTTTGTTGATGAGTGCCTCCCTTTTATGAAACCAGTTTGGTCAGGATGAATTATGTGAGGGGTTATCTTCTCTATTCTTTTTGAGAGAGCTTTGCAGATTATTTTAAGGTCAACATTAATAAGTGATATTGGACGATAGCTGGTAGGCAATATAGGGTCTTTGCCTGGTTTTAGCAAGAGACTAATGTTGGCAGAATTAATATTTGGTGGTAGTCTACCATTTTCCTTGGTTTCCTGCAACATTCTGTAGAATGTTGGTGACAGAATTGTCCAGAATTCTTTATAGAATTCTACTGGAAATCCATCTGGGCCTGGAGCCTTATTATTGGGCATACTGTTTAAAGCTTCCTGGAGTTCACCTGGTGTCAGCAGAGAATCCAGTGGCATCGTTTGATTATCTGATAATTTCGGAAGGGTTATACTATCAAGAAACTGATCAATTTCGTCTTTAGATGGGTTTATCTGTGGTAAGTATAAAGATTTGTAAAAGTCCCTGCAAGTGTTGTTTATTCTATCAGGGTCATATACTGTATCCCCAGTTGAGTCTTTAACAGCACATATAGTTGTTTTTTCTTTATTTATTTTTAACTGGTTAGCTAAAAATCTACCTGATTTATTACCATATTCATAATTTTGCCAGCGAAGTCTTTGTGCTAAGAATTGTGTTTTTTTATGAATCATTTCATTTCATTCTAATTTTGCTTTACGTATTTTATTCAGCATTTCCTGTTCCTGGGATGATACATAAGCTTCTTCTAAGGATTTGATGTTTTCTTCTAATTCCTGAATATACTTGTTTTCTCTTTTCTTTTTATGTGATGAGAATGAGATTATTTTACCTCTCATCACAGCTTTGCCTGCTTCCCAGAGAACAGATGCTGATGTTCCGGGCAGGTCATTATAGTCTAAATATAAAGCCCACTCTTTTTTGAAATAGTTAATAAAATCTCCATCTTTAAGCAATGATGTATTAAATCTCCAGTTTCTAATTGGTGGAATGGCTTTCTTAGTTATTACGGTTAAAGATACAGGAGCATGATCGCTGACAGCTATAGGGTGTATCTCAGTGTCTGAAATGTCACTCAGCAGTGAGCTACTGATTAGGAAATAATCCAGACGAGAGTAAGAGTGATGGACGTGTGAGAAGAAAGTATATTCCCTACGGTTGGGGTGAAGAGAACGCCATGCATCGCGAAGACCATAGTCGCTCATGTACTGCTTAACTATGTTTATGGATTCCCAATTGCGCTGAGCAGCTGTACTGAGCCTGTCCATTTCTTTATTTAGTGCGAAATTGAGATCGCCCCCAAGAACGAGTGCGCTATCTAGGTGTTCAGAGAGTGCGGTAAAGAAAACGTGGAAGAATGAAGGGTTATCAACATTTGGACCATATATACTAACAATACATAACTTCTTGTTAAGTATAGATAATTTAATGATTATAAATCTACCTTCTGGATCTATAATTGTGTTGAGTAATGTGAAATTAACATTTTTATGTATTAAAATTGCTACTCCCCTTTGCCTAGAGTTATAACAGGCTGAGAACACATTAGGAAACTCAGGTGTTTTAAGTTCATCTGTAGCTGTGGCAGGTCTATGAGTCTCTTGTAATAAAACAACGTCTGCCTGTAGTTTTTTAAGCTGGCTAAATATTTTTAACCTCTTCTCTCTGGAGCCAGCTCCATGCACATTCCATGAGACAAACCTTAGTGTGCCCATAGACATGTGTGTGTAGCTAATATTGCACGTGCAAATGAGTCAGATACGAACGAGCGTGTGAGCGCTTGTGTGCGTGTGTATCCTATATGTCTGTGTGCACTATAAGGTCGGAGTGGTTGTGGTGAAGCTAAGTACATATGTACATGATCATGTCGTGCAGATGTGTAAAAATCGAGGGTGTTGTGTGTTACGTGCCGTAAGTTTCGGGTACGTGCCGTAAGTGTTACGTGCCGTAAGTTTAGGAGGATGCCTGCAGGTCCTTCGGACGTCCTGCCCACTCGCCGATTGGTCACCCGCCCCCTCGACTCCGCCCTCAGGACCTGACCCCGCCTCCCTTGCCCTCGGAGCCGTTTCAGGTTAATCGGCTGAAGAGATCGCCGCTTCGTCCCTTCGTGGCCCGCTACTTGCTTCTCGCCTGCTAGCTCGCTCTTTGTTCGCTTTTGCTTTATTGATTGATTGATTGTGTATGGCTGTTTTGCCCTTGACTTTCGATTCTCGCCTCGCCCTTATTTGTACTTTCACCTTGGTTTCTGATTGCTTGATTGGTTTTGGACTTTCGCCTGTGTTTCGACTTCGCCTCTCGGTTTTCCCTTTTGATACCTTTGCCTCGGCTTGGTGTTTCGTGTTTCACTAGGTGTGTAGGGAGTGTCTGCCTTTTTGGTTTATTCGTTAACGTGGGGATTATTGTTTGTTTGGTCAGGGAGATAGATTTAGGCATTGTTGTTTCGTTTCACCATTTTCTTTGTGTTCACTTAGGTAGCTCAGCTTGGGTTACTCGGTAGATGTGCTTTTGTTTGTTTCTTTGGCCTTTGTCACTCCTGACGTTCGTTACACCTAGTGTTTGTACTGTGTTTGTGAAAAACTATAAAAAAAACTATAAAAAAAGACTCCCTCTGTGTCCCGTGTTCCCTTCTCCTAGCCCTAGTTGTCCTGTCCTCCCCAATCCCTCCTTCCCTTTCACTTTGTTGCGGTTCAACCCTAGACTGGATCGTAACATGTGTGTGATTGAGTAGAAATTTAAAGCAGGTGATCGGTGCAGGGAAAGCAGGGAGAAGTGAAAAAGACATACAAAGGGGCACGCGAGTAAGGGTATATGTGAGAAACATAGAAACATAAACATTGTTAGCACTGTAGCGCTGCGGAGACTGACGGTAGTGTATTTGTTATGACCTAACATTAAATTAGCGAATTAACATGTATAAACTAGATTTATGTAAACAGAAGAGGATTTGGGAAAAGAAGAAAAATATAACAGGTTCTTATCTGGAGTGGCGTTAATATAACCAGGGAGTGATGTTAGGGTCGCGGTAGAGCTGTCCATCCACGTAGAGCCGGTCCACGGCGATGACAGCTCGGGAGCCCTTCTGGATGGAGCTGCGTCGGATTGGGAACAGAACTTTGCGTCGCTCCAGAATCTCTTTGGGGAACTGGTCGTTTACGCCAAAGTCCGTTCCTTTCAGCTCCCTGCCGCGGCTCTTCACCTGCTGCTTCTGTTTGAAATTCCCGAATTTGGCCACAATAGGACGCGGTCTCAGGGCACCAGGCCTCTTAGCTCCCAGCCGATGGACTCTGTCAAAGCAGATGCTTTCCACAGTGTCCTCTGGAAGCTTCAGGTGGGTCTTGATAAATGTTTTAACCGTAATTTCTGCGTCCTCTTCAGCAGATTCCAGGATGCCTGAAAACACCAGGTTATCTCTCATACTACGGGCTTGGAGATCGATGACAGTCTCTTTTATTTTTTTATTTTCTTCTTTTAGATTGGTCACATTCTCAGTTAGAGACTTGACCGAGCCCCGTAGTGAGGCGTTTTCAGCAGCGAGTGTTTCCACCTGTTGCTGGCTGAATTCCAAAGACTCCCTCAGAACTCCTGATGCAAAATCTCGACCAGAGACAACCTCGCGTCGAAGCTGGACAATCGCTTGTCGATTGACTCCAGGATGTCGGCGAAGTCTTTACTAGTCGGCGAAGTTGCTCCGGGGGAGTCTGCCGGGCGACTTCTTTTGGATGACGGCGTCTCACTTTTGCCCGGGGAAGATGTATTGAGGTTCTTCTTCATGACTGTAGTGTCGAAGTACCAGTCAATGTATTCTTCGAGTGATTCCAACTTCCCCTCGCTGTCCTCGCTCAGCTCGCTGTTCATTCAGATTTTCCGCCAAGTCTCCGGCGTCTGACGTCACTTACAGCTCCCATCAGCTCTGTGCGATCTTGCTACACGCTCTGAACCTCAAACTCGCCTGAAACATAGCGAGACTCTCTCTCATCGGCCGTGAGGGGAGCTTCGCTACCAATCCGTTACATTACCTGGTGATGCAGCTCGCTGGACGAGCCTTCTAACCCAGGTTACTAAGCGATATTGGTAATTAGTAAATCCCATTTAAGTCTCACATTAACAGACTCACAGGGATACCGCAATCGAGTTTGGAGGAGCCGACCATTCGGCATAACAATTGGTTAATAATCAGCATTAAACAATAATTAATTAAACTTTAATTAATTCAAACATATTGGTGGAGATATTAAAATTTACCTGAGCTAATAATTCCTACAATGAAGAATTGTTCATTTCATATTCTCAGAGGATATTCAATATTTTAGAAAGGTCAAGCATCCATCCATCTATTTTCTGACATCACTTATCCTAATCAGAGTTGCAGGAGATCCACAGCCCATCATGGGGGCTACAGGTGCAAGGCAGGAAACAACCCAGGATGGGGCACCAACCCATCGCAGAGCACACTCACTCACCTATGTGCAATTTGGTAATTCCAATTAGCCTCAGCATGATTCTGGACTGTGGGGGGAAACCAGAGTACCCAGAAAAAACCCCAAACGACACAGGGAGAACCCTGGTGGACACTTGAACCCAAGTCCCAGAGGTCTCAGGCAACAGTGCTAACCACTGCACCGCCATGCCACACACTGGCACCTGTATCCTGTCCCCAGGTCATCGTATACCTGTGCAAAATATTTATGAATGAGTGTGTCAGTAATATGCACTGTCATGGCATGAAATGGATGGAATTGGAAATTCTTGCCTTAGTTGCCCATATCAAGTGTGACACACTGACCACCCCATCCTTCTCACTCAGTCTAATGGTGCATTTTGGAAAAATACATATTAGGTCAGCTTGTTGTCATATTGTTGTCATAAATGAGTTAGGACAGAAAATAGCAAAGTACTTAAAATTGGCTGAAAATGACAATGAGGGCAATTTCTTTCATTTGTCTGCGTGAATTATTTCACGTATTCTTTGTGAGGTTCTTTACACAGATGTTATTCCAGTAATGTTCTAAACTGGTTTGGCATTACAGACATAAAGCCCATACCCATGTAGGCCCTGAACTTGTGATGGTGCATAACCCAAATGGCATGTTTGGAGGCAGTGTGTGTGGTGGTGTGTGGTCATTGGTTTAAACCTCTGAGCATCTGATCACAGATGGATGCTGGTTTGATCCCCAGCCACAACAAAACAATCACATGTCTATGGGCTCTTGAACAAGGCCCTTTACCAGGGGTGCTGGGGGCTTGACCCTGTGCTCTGATTCCCAAGCTTACTCTCACCTCTCTGTGTGTCTCATGGAGAGCAAGACGAGGTAGGCAAAAACAGAATTTCCCCACAGGGATTAATGAAATATCATTGTTTTATTCTATGTTAAGTCATGATTAATGTTATTGTGCTTTTAACCTGACTGATACTGGAAGTACAGTAGGTACAGAAACAGACACAGTTGTATGTTCAGTATTTATATATGTAAATGTACTGAAATAAGCACAGAGCTCAGCTCCCCTATTGACTGGGGCTGGTGAGGATGGTGCTGAAGGACAGCTCTCATTATTTACTCAGGGCTCACACTGCTGTCTGCTCTGTGTTTACAGCCACAGAGGCACCAGGACAGCAGCAGCAGACCCTCTAAACATCGGCAGACCTGACACACAAACTACTTCCTGTTTCAGTCTTGGAAGAATGGAACAACATACTCCATCAGTGTCCTGAGACCCCTGTGTTCATCCATCCACCCATTTTCCATACCACTAATCTAGTACAGGGTCATGGTGAGCCTGCAGCCAATCCCAGGCAGCATAGGGCACAAGGCAGGGAAACACCCTGGACAGGACGCCAGTCTTTCCAGTATTTTCAATATTGCATATTCCTGATCTAATTTTACAATGTCACTGCAGGTAAAAGTCTATCAAGTGGCGTTATTATTTGTATATTTAACTATATTAATATAACCATGCAATTGAGCTTAGAGACCACATGGGGGCCTCATTGCTGCATTGCTGTAAAGCCCTCAGGGTGTGAGAGAAACCAGCAAATAAGGAGGAAGAGGATGTTGCTGGTAAGACTGTCAGTTAGCTTGTGTGGGCGTGAGCATTAGATGCTCTAACTCCACACATCCTGTCTCCTCTCAGTCTCAGAGGCATCAGCAGAGGAAACTTCACACAGCATCTCCCTGAGCACAGGACTGACTGTCTCTCTCCTTCACAGGACGTGGCCTCTCTGAGGAGCTGCCCTCTGGGTATGAAGATGTGGAGGACAGTGAGGGAGACCCGTCACTAGTTCAATTTAATAAAATTCTTCTGTTTCTCTTTTTAAAATAGACATTATTCTTTATTAAAGACCATGTATTTCTATTGTTATTCTTGAAAATTTAAGTAAACATACGTTATATTCAAATCTTTTCAATTTGAGTACAAGCATAATTAAATTTCCAGCAATAATGACCTGGAGTAGTTGGATCCATTAATTTGTAGTAATTATTAACTGATTAACATTACATCCCTGAAAGAATGTGTAAGAGAGGAAGGTACAGCATGAACCTCCAACCCTAAGGGTGTGAGACTGCAGTGCTGCCCACTTGTAATTACACTTGCGGATAAATATTATTTCTGAGGATGAAAATGTTAATTATTTAATGAAAATGTTAAGAAATGCGGCAAAGGGTCAGTAAAATAAGCAGCTTACTTCCGAACATCATTTTCTTATATTATAAAACATGATAAGTAAGGCTGTAAGGTCCAGTTAGGTTGGTATAGTGTGTCTGTGTGAGTGTGTACAGTAGGTTTAATTCTGCATGTTAACTGCTGTTGTTAGTGTTAAATTGTTAGTGTGCCCTCAGCCTCCAGGAATAGGCTCCTTGCTCACTCTGACAAGGAAATCGCAGTCTGTCCAAACTATAGAGACTTTTATAAATATACAGACCTTATATTGTTTTTTATATTATTGCTTTCTGGTAAAGCCTGTTGCTTTCCCGCTGATTATACATTATTTCATCATCTGGGCAGGTTTACTGCTGAGAGGAGGAGTCCCGACTCACATCACCACTACTGTGTGTGTATATTTGGAGAAAATGAGCTTAGAGCCCTCTGATTTGTCACTGGGCCTGTTTGATGTTACCCTGTAGTTCCTCTGATAAGGCAGTGCTGAGTGTGATTGGTGGGTGGGGGCGTGTTCACTCTGAGGGGCAGGATGGTATAAAGACCCTCGCTGAGAGCTCAGAGGTGAAGGTTGGAGTCTCAGCTCTGTGGAGAGCTGGTTTGTCCTGATGAAGATGGAGATCTGCCTGTTCATCCTCCTTCTCTCATGTCTGCTTCTGCTCACCACAGCCAGTAAGTACCATGATCTTCCTCTGCTCCAGTGGTCCACTCTCAGCCAGCAGAGGTCAGGGGTCATTATTTGGGTCTGAAATATTTGATGTTTATTGCATGGCAGGATCTGTGTGCTGTGTGTTAAAAAACAAACCGAACTGTACCCAGTACTCTGACCCTGATCATATAAAACATTTACCAATAATGGTAATATATCCTCACTGTCAAATGTAATTGTTGTGGCCGGACTAGATTCAGAGCTAAATGGTGCAGTCGAAGTATAACATTTTTAAATTATTACCGAAAACATCATTGCTTTACGTTTCATTATTATCGCAACCTCGGAATTCCACATTGAGTAGGCTATTTGCTACTGTGATAACAGAATATACGTTTTAATGCCAAAACGAAAAGTTTGTAATACATTTTTTACACAGGAACGTGATACTCATTACCCTTAAAATCATGATCAAGTGTTACGACTTCTGCAGACATATTACTATACTGTATCAGAATCGGTATTAAATATGCACCAAGGAAAAATGTCAGTTTAAACCTAAGCGTAATAGCCTATATATTTTAATACACTGACTTAATCTGATTGATTTACAGTACCTTCATGCAATAAACTCAGAATCAGTGTGGGATATATTACTGGTTGTTCTAAATTGAGTCTATAAGGACAGATTTACTGTAAGATTAAAAAGACAGTATATTAACTGCATACGGAATTAAAATTTTTCATAAAACATATAATGTTATTAATTTCAGAATATTTTAACCGTGATTTATTAATTAAATTAACGAAAGTATAATGAAATACTACACATAATAAAATATGAAGAATGTATTTCCTATTAGTATGGATTTACTGAAATGTTCAGAAATTAAATCAGATAAATCAATATCTCTATCGTTTAAAGAGTCGTAGCTCAAAAGAAATTCATAATTTTACTAATTCTCAGTAGTTTAAGCAGATTATTACAGGGCTTCGCTAGGTTCCGTTATACGGAAAGCTAGAGGCTGGTTCATTTACAAAAATAAAATATAAAACTTCAAACCGCGTTTTTTTTTTTTTAATGTCGTCAAGTTCTACGTGAAATGTTGACACGACGTAATCCCGTCCGCGGTCATCAAACGGTTGGGATCTCCATCGGTTATTAGCGGACTGTGCGGAGATTTTTTCTATGCTCAACGGGAAAAGCTGTGGACTAAGAGGTTAATTCAGCGGTTTGCTACTGTAAGCCGGTCGCAATGTATCGGTCGCGAACAAGGCGTTCGAAAGAATCAATTCCTGAGCATTTTTTTTTATACTATGCAAAATGTCTCTGCGGCACGGGCCATGCATGCACTGACTGTGACTTTATGTTGTGTCCATTTATTTTTATTTTTTATTACTTATTTATGTTATTTGACTGTTATTGATATATCAAAGACAAAAACATATTTTCCATTTATAAAATCACATCAAAATGTTCAATACACGTGTAATAGTGTTTGATGTTTTTACATTTAACCATTTAATACCAAAGATAATTATACATTTATGGTATTAAGGAAATTATAAGGTTTAGTATGCATATCAATCATGGGGCAAAACAGCACTAAATTTAGCTCACTACTGAGAGCAAGTGTCTTTCAAGGTACTGTAGGTCATTCTAATATTTTGGGCAAAAGGGGTAGGTGCTCAGGTACCCCCAGGACCTCCCTCTGCAGATGCCTGACAATTAGACATATTAGCCATATTTCCATCATATATTCACTAATGCATATTCACAGTTGGACACTGAACTGCAGTGACTTACAGTGACTGTCCTGCGCTTCCAGACAGTGACATCAGGTTGGTGGATGGCAGCGGTCCCTGTGCTGGGAGAGTGGAGGTTCTTCATGAAGGACAGTGGGGCACAGTGTGTGGTGATAACTGGGGTATGGAGGATGCTGCAGTGGTGTGTAGGCAGATGTCCTGTGAAGATGCTGTAGCAGCACCATGCTGTGCTCACTTTGGAAGAGGAACAGGAAAGATCTGGATGGATAATGTGGCCTGTAATGGGTCAGAGTCGACACTGAAAGACTGTCAACACAAAGGATGGGGAGTTAATAACTGTCATCATTCCTGGGATGCTGGAGTGGTCTGCTCAGGTAGGACAAATGTACAAGGTCCCCACAATGTAATATAAACATAATCCACACGCACGGCAGTTTAGGTGCCAATATCCTAATCCTACATCAAGCCATTGTTTTATTTTTATTCAGTTCTTCTCCATTTCTGCCTGTAAAACAGTCATACAAGCAACATTGCTTTTCACGCTATATGTACATACATGACAGGTGTGGGGGCAATTTGATTCTGTTACAAATGACAGTAAGGGTTTAAAAATCAATTTTAAACATCAGTTTAAATATGGGTTACTGACATGATGTTCACATTTGTTACTGCTAATACAGCTCTAGAAAAAAATGTGACCACAGGTTTCATTCATTTCTCCATTCCTGTGTAAAATATCAATTTTTTTGCAAACTCCAGCCTGGCTCTTCTAAACAAACTGAACTATTTACATATGGAATCAGATTTGTGCCAATATTATCAAGCAAAACTTTTTTGACATCAAGCATAAACAAGGCTTCGAGAAGAAAAAAAACTAACTGAAGCAAAAGAAATGTCATCTCAAAAGTAAAATGTATAACTTGCAAACACGATTAGTCTTTTGATAATGTTTTCCTTTGTTTACGCTGCCAGCTTTCTCGCTTGTGCTCCCTGACTTTTTGCTTACAATTCTGACACAAACTTCTCGCGTGGGCGAGTTTTTTCAGGGACGCGTCCCCATTGGCTAATTACATTCACTACTCAATAACTATTTTTACTGGATCCGACAACAAGATTAACAAAGTGTAAATGTTGTTGTTTGTGCTGCACTATACATTTTATTGTGCTAAATTAGAAGTGAAGTTAAGCTTTTGCTATGTAATTTAGCTTTTACCTATTTAACGTTAGCTAACTTGCTAACGTTAATTAGGTATAAGGACTGCTAGTTCTAATTAGTAGTAGTAGTGTGTGTGTGTGTGTGTGTGTGTGTAGGGCTGGGCGATATGGCAAAATATTTTATTATGATCATTTTTCCATATCAAACGGTATCATTATCCCGATATATATATAATCCAAGTTATTATTTCTTTACTTCAGTGCTCCATTTTTTATTAAAATTTTGATAGGTTGAGATAATAGATTGAGAACCTCAAAAACGGCGACAAATTGAATGGACTGCAATTTTAATAAATTGCACGAAAATAAACTGACTCTCACTGTTCATCTCTGTATAGATATGTAAGTGCATATATATTCAAGTACACTTGAATTAATGTAAAAGCACTGTCTTTCCTTAACAGGAAATAAAAGTGGAAAATAAGGTTAACGTTAGCAAGTTAAAAGCTAAATTACAGTATACAGTATGTCAATATAAAACAGATACAGTTACAGAATGCAGCGACACACGTTATTGGGATGCTGAGGCAGGCATTAGCTTTGGCATCTCCATACGGTACAGTAACGTTATCATGTGTTACGAGTTTCCATAGACCATACATAATTTCTACACCTCGTCAGTAGTAGCCTGATTAGTGCTGCTTTAAGTTGGTCAGGAACATCACCTGATAACAGGGATGCATTCATTATGGCAGTTATAGGTCTTGCCAGAACTCCCAGTGATTCCTAAAGAAGCTTAGTGAGGATTGTATCCAGTGGACAAGTGGTTGGTTTAATCTTAATTACAATAGTTTTTTGTTCTAATTCATTAATTCATTCAAAAACATTAAGGGTGTTTTCACGTTCCACTTGCATTGAAGTTAATTGTGAGCCATTTGAACATGTTTGAAGCCTAATGTTGGTCCTATTATGTGTTGGTGATATTCAACAGCAGGGGTAGCCAATCGTATCCGCAAAGGGCCGGTGTGTATGCGGGTTTTCGCTGCAACTCCCTAATTTGATTACTAATTAGAGGACTGATTGGCTGAAAAAGTCCTCACACCTGGGTTTGAACAGCTGACCTACAGGTTATCCCAAAAACCTGCATACACACCGGCCCTTTGCGGATAAGATTGGCTACCCCTGTTCAACATAAGTCCAGTCCAGGAGGGACAGGAAAGTTTTGCTGAAGGCATCAGTCTCTATATCCACATGTAAATTGAAATTTCCAAGTATTATAACATTCTCTAAGTTAATAATCAAGTCCGAGAAAAGTTCCCCAAATTCTGTCAGAAACAGAGTGTATATGATCCCGGTGGTCTGTATACTGTAAGAATATAGATGGGCAGGTCGGATACCATGTGAATTCTCAGTCAGGCAGGTAATTTACTTGCCATGTTTTGATCCTCTCCAGTTAGGATGAAGACCATCCCATTTATAAAAACCAGGCCATTCCCAAAAAAATGTCCCAATTATCAATAACTAGTGCTTTAGGGAGAGTAGTCTACTATAGGTTACATCCCCTCTATAGAGAATTGGTAAGGGACCAGAGACAGAGTCTGACATTTTGTTTTAGCTTTTGCACACATAGAAATTAAGCTGGGCTTGTCATACCACGAAGAACGGAGCAGTGACCCCTCATTTGGTGTTAGGAACCTGAACCTCTACCATACACTTCCCTAAAAGTGGAAGGGGTTGCTTGCTGGTATATGGGCACAGCTTTGTGGATGCAGGTTGGAGTTTGACTCCAGATCCTGATTTTTGTAGCCTCTTGAAATGGTAAATGGCAAATGGACTGCATTTATATAGTGCTTTTTACCAAAGCGCTTTACAATGTATGCCTCACATTCACCCATTCACACCACACATTCACACACCGGTGGCAGAGGCTACCATGCAAGGTGCCAACCAGCTCACCGGGAGCAATTTGGGGTTCACTGTCTTGCTCAAGGACACTTCGATGGGGACAGGAGGACCCGGGGCTTGAACCTGCAACCCTCCGGTTGCCGAACGGTAGCACTACCTCCTGCACCACCACCAATGTTGCTTGTATCAATATCAATGAAATGACATTGTTAAGTTGGAGGTCTGTGACATCTTCAAATATTCAGTATTTTGATGGCTTCCCTCTCCTTCATGCTGCGCTGGGCACCTCTACCTCGACCTTTACCAGAATTGTGACCACCTTGACCACAGCCTTGCCTCACACCACGACCACTGTTGGCGTGTGAGTTTCTTTCGGCTTTGACTTATCTTTATGGAAGCAGAAATCATCAAAATGACCTTTCTTTCCTCAATGGCTGCATTTATGATTCTTATTTTGGATGCGTTCTAGGCCAATATGTCCTTGGGCCCTCTGCACTGGAGGATGTCATCGATTCAAGTCTTGGTTTTGACCTATTTTTATCAAAGATGCAGTTTGTGTTAAATGTAAAGTCAGGAATGAGTGCTTGTTTGTGATGGTGTGTCCCTATAATTTGGATTATCTTCCTGAGTCTTGTCTTCAATTCAGAATCTTTAATGTGAAGTAGAGCTGCCACGATTAGTCAACGCAGTCGATGATGTCGACGCTAAAAATGCGTCAACATCAATATTTTAAATCAATGCATCTTTTAAAAAATTATTTTAATAAAATCACCATTAGGATTTCTAAAACGCTTCAATTCATTACACTCTAAACTGCTGGGTTAAAAACAACCCAATTTGGGTTATTTTGGTAACCCAGCGCTGGGTAAAAAAGGGACTAACCCAACGCTGGGTTACACGTTTAACCCAGCATGCTGGGTTGTGATTTTTAACCCAACTATTAGTTAAAAATGACTACACTGCTGGGTTGAATGTAACCCAAAATGGGTCAGAAATTTAATCTAGAAACTTTGGTGATTAAAATTACTAAAATAAAAACAATTCTACAGCAATACATACTTCAGTAATGGAATTTTATTTATGACAAAACATGTAAAAAATGTGTCCATATGAATTTAAGACATTTTTCCCATCTCCACCTCAGCATTAAGACAATTTCTATTAAAATGTATCAAACTGTATCACAGAAACACTGTGACTGAAGTCAGTAACAATGCATCAGACTGAAGTCAGACAAATTAACTTTAGAAAAACACAATTTGAAATATGAAAACTTTTCATAACATTTACATCATGCATAAACATTAATATATCCTGAGATATACAGGAATCATCAGTAAGAATCAATTGCAATGTAATTGCAGAGTAGAGGAAAAATAAAAGTATGTAGAAGTAATAATGAAAAAGCATCTAACTGACTGAAGTCAGAAAGATTAACTTTAAAATACAAATTTGTGCATAAACATTAACATATCCTGATATATATAAATCATCAACTGCAATGTAGAAAAAAAAAATATGTAGAAGTAATAATGAAACGGCATCAAACTGACTGAAAAAACAAACAAAAAAAAAAACTTAAGAAAATACAAATTTAAGATTAGGAAAAAATAGGAAAACATTTTATAACTTTCCCATTAACAATTATGTGCAAACATCAATATATCCTGAGATATAAAGTGACTGAAGTCAAATTTACTTCCAAGAAAATATGTATTTAAAATATGAAAACATTTCAAACGACCACTGCAGCAAGTAATGTACCTTGCTCAAATGCTGTGCCATTTATTATAGCAAAGGCTTGAAAGCAGTGGTTGTCTCCAAGCATGAGAACATAAGAAAATTCAATGGACTCTTCTGAACGAAGGTACTCAGCCATATTGGTCCCAATCTGAAAAAAGGAAAAATAAATAAAAAAGAAATGGTATAGATTCATTAAGAACTCAAAAATGTGTAAAAGTTAAATATCCTTAGAGCTACCTTCAGAACACCTAAAAAACCTTTAGGAGCATTAAAGACCATAACACACCAAGCTATCAGCATTAGTTAACCACTGACCATGGCCTTAGCACTATGCTTAGAAAATGTCCGTCGAACATGCTTAGTTTCAAGCCTCCTTTAGCCTGAGCTGAGCTCAGACATTCCCGCCTGCATCAAACCATTTACAGGATTAAAGAAATTACATGTTCGTAGTAAATTAACATCGTTTGCTGTCGAATGTACAACTAAGTCAAACGAATTGAACGAAATGTACCTTACAAGCAGAGCGGGAAATTTATGTGGATGTGCTGACAAAATCAAATTAGTTAAGTAAACTCCGCTATATCAAAACCGTTTCTAACACAGTAAATCATTAATAATAAACAAAGTAGATTTAACATATACAAAAGTAATATTTAAAAATTTTACGTTATCCTTTCCAAGCTCCTTCCGATGACGATGTCACGCGCGCTTTCCCGTCCACTGACCGAGAGATCGGCCGTGAGGCGGAGCACGGCCGTCGCTTAGTCGTTAGGTAATCTCAGTTCAACTGACCGAAAGCCTAAAATTTCCGTGTATATATATTATACAGTAAAGCAAATGTTTTATTTATTATGAACATTGTTAAATACACACTGAATAACTTACGTTTCAGACAGAATTTCACTGCCTTCCCTCTAAAGACGGCGCAAAACTCCGTCAACTCTCGCTGATGTCCCTGGATGTTGACGTGACGTGCGTGCTCTCTTTCACGTCCGCGTTCCCAACCAAGCACTGCTGGGTTATAGATCAAGACCGATTTTCAACCCAAATTGGGTTAAATCAACCCAACTTTGTTACCCAGCATTTGGGTTGAAAAAACAACCCAGCGTTTTTTAGAGTGTATAACAAATGTTTTTCAAATTATCATAAAACAAAAAGGTGGTTTTACACTGTGCAAAGTTCGATCGCATACCATAATGGCACTAGCGCTATGCACAAATACCTAAATAGCTGAACGGAGCATCCTGGTAAGCAGTTGTGGTGATTGACATCCAATTTGAGGTGCTTTTCCGTGGGCTTTATTCAGACCGGAAACAACAGTGTTTCAATTTAACAAGTGCTCTCCTGCAGAGATCCTCTTACTCTCCCGAGACCATGGGAAACGTTATAACAACAGTACAGAAAGCTCAGAACTAACCCTATTTGACAGAGTTTTAGCTTCATGAAAGGATTTAAAGAGCGGAGTTGCGGTTGTGTCAGAAGAGTTTGGCAGTTTGATTTGGTGTGCCCCATTTCATCAAGAGACGGTATCACTGTAAACCCAACTATGTAAAATAATATATTAATATGTACTGAAAGCACTAATGCAATGTATGAATGCAAAACGGTGAATTAAATTTTGAAAGACTTGTTTGTCCTCCCCACAGGTGCCATTGTAGCTATCCACAAAGTATGTATACTTAGCACTGCATCTCACTGCACTCAAGGCTACTGCATATATTTCTCATTTTTTCCAAACATAAACCTCTGAGAATAAAGGATAATTCCACCAAGTGGAATAAACACAGAAATACAAAGAGTGTGTGAAGCCTGGTACTTTTCTTATGGTTGTTCTGATTTAGCTTGAAACTGTCAATGTGCTTAAAAACTAAACTGTGTTTAATTGTAGTGTTTTATACTATTGTAAAATGTAGATGAATGCATTATTATCTTTGTATTATTATTAAGACATTGTTTATTGACACCACTAGGTTGCAGCTAGTGACCCACAGCAGAGATTGGGACCCTAACCTCACCACCAAAGGTGTTTAGTGAGGCTACTAGTCTGACCACCCCCTCCTATACACAGTCTTATGCTGGACCAGCTGTAACAAAAGCCACACTCAGGGAAACACACCACCAGCCTTACTCCCCATGTGCAGGTTACCTTGTCCTGCTCCTGACACTAATGTAGCGACTCCATCAGGGTCAGTAACCTTAATGACATCACCGATAGCCCAAAACCACAGGGCCACCTGCCCCCCGATGTCTTCAGTGCAGAGAACCTCATGTTTATGATAATGAAGGAGAGATTATAACTGCAACGGAGTTACCATAAGAAAGCATGCAACTGTTTTTACTTCAGTGATGTCTGTCAATATGTTTTATTTTGCTGTTTGGCTTTTTTAACTTAAGGAACTATAATGCAGCTGACAGGAGGGTCTCATCCGTGTTTTGGAAGACTGGAATTCCAGCATCTAAGCTCATGGTACACAGTGTGTGATCCTGACTTTGACCTGCAGGATGCAAAGGTCGTGTGTCGGCAGCTGGGCTGTGGGATCCCTGTGGAGGAGCCCAGGGGGGCTGCATTTGGGAAGGGGGGCGGGCAGGTGTGGTCAAAGAAGATTAACTGCACAGGGGATGAATCTGATTTTGGTCAGTGTTTGAGATCCTCCACAGAGGAACAGAACTGCAACCATGAGACTGACGTGGGACTGAAGTGCTTCTGTAAGTTAATTTACCATGCTGGGAAATGGCTTACACGTTTATTGACAAAAAACTAGATACTAGATAATCTGATAATATTACTGAATGTTGCTAATTATACTCCCTTTAAAGTAACATAGACGCAACAAATGAAATAATTAATTGCTGTTACATGGTGATATTTTGAATTTATTTGTTTCTTTGTTGTTGCACATTTTTGCTGGTTGCAGGGTACACAGACTCCAGGCTGGTGGGCGGCCCTGACTCCTGCTCTGGGAGGGTGGAGCTGCAGTACCTCAGTGAGTGGGGGACAGTGTATGATGCATCCTGGGATATGAGAGCAGCCAGTGTCCTCTGTAGGCAGCTGCAGTGTGGGAGCGCTGTGGCAGTGCCAGGACAGGCCTGGTTTGGAGAGGGGAGGGGCCGCATCTGGGCTGATGTGTTTGAGTGCCAGGGGAATGAGACACACCTCTCCCAGTGTGCTGTGTCCTCATGGAGTCGAGCTGCATGCTCTCATGGACGGGATGCAGGACTCATCTGTAATGGTGAGGACTGTACTATGGCTGACACTTGTTCAAACTATGGATTAGTAATTTGGGCTTTTTCATGAATTATGATCAAATATACATTATTTTTATGCATCATTAATTGAACTGTTAATACAAACTCAGGACGGTCTAGTTTCATAGAAAATCCACCAATGCTCTGTACCACTTATACCATTGAAAACTGTGTGGCTGTTATTGGCATTTTAATGGCAATATTTGAAAAGGATGAATGACTCAATAGAATTTACTCAGTAGAAGGAATTATTCATATCAGCAACCAAAACTCCAGCAGTTAATACAATAATTAAGTAAATGTAGATCTACAAGCTGTTTTTCTAACATGCACATCTGACAAACACTGACAGTGACTGATCTTTCCACAGGGTCTAAATCTCTCTCAGCTCTCAATGGGACAGTACGACTGTCTGGAGATAGTGGCTGTGAGGGTCAGGTGGAGGTTTACTACCAGCTGACCTGGAGCAGAGTTCTCATGGACTCCTGGAGCTTCAGGGAGGCCTCTGTGGTCTGCAGGCAGCTGGGCTGTGGCTCTGCAGTGAGGCTGTACAGCTCCTCCCTGTCTGGGACAGGGGACAGTGATGTGTGTCTGACAGGGTATCAGTGCTCTGGGAGTGAATCTCACCTGGTGAACTGCAGTGATCAACAGACACTGAGCTGCAACTTTGGTACACAGATGTCCATAGAGTGTTCCAGTGAGTACACAATAGTTAGGATTTTTTATTCTTGTTAATCAATGGAAGGTAGTGTGAACAACTATAAATGAGAATATAAGTCAAATATAACAAGTTTCCCTTATAACATGGAAAGAACATGTAATATGAGTATATGCATGTCTGACATCCTATTAACTGGTTGTGTGGTGATGGCATTGTCAAATTCTAGGCTGTCCTTCAACTTTACATGCGTTAGTTAACTGTTTCTTCCCATGAAACAAAGCAGTATGTATTATCCCTTGTAGAAAGTTTTTCTCTGCTGCTAGCGGAGGTTACATTGATGAATCAAAGATGTGAAATTTTCTTGCTAGTAAAGTAACTCAAATTGTAAACATATTGTAAATTTATTTGTTAGCAAAGAATACTGCGTGTATTTTTAGTAAATGTTAATTGAGTAAAATGCAAATGTGGAAAATCTGTGTGTGCAAAAAACTTTTAGTTTTTACTGGTAGTGTATATCAACAGCTCCAACATCAAATGGATGGATGGATGTGCAATTATGAGATGAATAACTAGCAACAAATGACCTCCCTCTGAACCTCCTTCTCCAGATCACAGGTCCATCAGGCTGGTGGGTGATGCTGGGGGCTGTGCAGGGAGGCTGGAGGTGCTCCACCAGGGCTCCTGGGGGACAGTGTGTGGAGACTCCTGGGACCTGAAGGATGCTCAGGTGGTGTGCAGACAGCTCCAGTGTGGGACGGCTCTCCGTGACCCAGTGCCCACCTTCTTTGGACCAGGAACTGGATTCATCTGGCTGGATGAGGTGGACTGTGAGGGGAATGAGACGTCTCTGTGGGACTGTCCTTCAGCACCGAGGGGACAGAATGACTGTGTCCATAAAGAGGATGTAGGAGTTGTGTGTTCAGGTATGAAAATTTAACATAAGGCCTCCTCATCTAAAGAAAAGGGGAAAAAATTATGATGAAAGATGTAAATTGACTTTTATAGTTTAGGTGTATTACTTTAGGTTAAGACTTTTGACGAATTAAAAACAAACACAAAATTTCATGATTAATGATATAATATTTCAACAAATTTATTCTCTGTATATAAATAATTCTTAACTTATTTTTTTTTCCTTTAAACTCCCTGTAGAATATAAGGAAATCAAGTTGGCTGATGGTTGCTGTGGGCAGTTGGAGGTTTTCTACAATGGCACCTGGGGAAATGTGTGCGTCAATCAAATGGACACAAACACAGTCAGCCTGATATGTCAACATCTCAACTGTGGAAAGAGTGGGACTGTTTCTAACTCATGGTCTCGGCTGAAAGGAGCTCCGAACTGGCTTGATAACCTGAAATGTCGCCCACATGATTCCACACTGTGGCAGTGCCCGTCCTCTAACTGGGGAAACTATAACTGTGATGAAGGTGAAGTGGCTCAGATCACCTGTGACGGTAAGTTACTGTATACACTATTTTTATAGGTCCGCTTTGTGTTTACGCTTATTTGTTTGTATGATTACCACAGCCGGGCTCAGAATCCTTATTTGCCATAGAAGGAGAAGGAATTTGTTTTGGTGGCCTCAAGATGTTGCAATTCAGATTTTATGTGAATCAGGGCTGAGTTTGAAAAAGTTTATCCTGCAGATTTTGCAAATTAGCTAAAGATCTATGGGGCGGGGTTTAATGGTATATGCAAATATGAATAAATATGAAATATTTATGAAAAAATATGAAATAAGCCAAGAAATGTGGATAAAAAAGAATTTACTTTCTATGACCCACAGCTCAGAAAATATGGGCCAAAACATAAAACACAGCACTTATAGTGCCACCAGTAAACTGATCAGTGTCTCTTTCCAGTCCTGAACATTGGAGGGAATGTTGCATCCCGTTGATGACAAATTGGTCATTAAGAGCTAAAAGGCCACTCCCATGAAATTCATTGGTCTGTAGCATCAAAACAATTTGCCTGATCAAAATCCTGTGAAGATCATTATCTCTACATGGCCTCAAAATGCTATAGTTCAAATTTTGTGTGATTTAGATTACCTTTCTACAACTAGTTTGCAATAGTGGATTTTTACATTATGCAAATTAGCAAAACATTTAAGTAGGCAGAGCTTCATAGTCCCACTTTGCAATATTTTTGGCATGAGCCAAGGAATGTCTGGAAAAAATAATTTTGTTTCTATGACTCATGGTTCCAGAGAAACAAGCTAAAAAGTAAAACACCAAGCTATAGTGCCACCATCAAGTCAATGTGTATGATTTTGCTTGCCTGGGTAGTAGAGGAAATTCTACATCACTCCACCAAATTTGGTGTTTCTATACCTTACGATTTCTGCTCCATAAATCATTTTATTGCCGAAGAAGAATAATAAGAAGAAAAATCCTAGCAAATACAATATGGTTCAAGGGGGGTGTTCCACAAAGTAGGATTTTTTGGTTAGCAGGATTAATGTAAGCTATAAGTCATTGTCCAATAAGAGTTTAGCTAAAGAGCATTTCTATTGTCCTGATGTCTAGCTTAAGTAAACCCAACTAACTGAGAAATCATGTGTCATAATGCGTGGAACACGGACCAGGGAAGCAGGCGAACGAAGGCAGGAACGGGGTTAAACAAAAGGGTTTATTGGGAAGACGCAAGGGCATAACAGGGGAAAACACGGCACTACTCAACACTACAACAATATAACGTTACAACGTTAATGACCGGACTGGGGAATACTGACTCAGACGCAGACTAAATACACAGGGTAGGCAGAAAACAACAGGCAACAGGTGAATAATAATTATAATTGATAATATGAAGGTGAAGACATATTATAAGACATTGATAAGGTGAAGACAATAAGGAATTAACATGAGGTAACGAGGGGGGCGTGGCAGACACGAGGATTGGACGAGCCGGGCGTGACATCATGCTTTGTTGAACACCCCTCAGCACTGTGTCCTTGGACCCCTATTAAAAAAGAGGGAGAATAGGAAAATGTGCTATTAATAAATAAACAAATAAACATCTGGACAGACGACAAGGTGTGGGGTACAAATGGTTTGGGATATATGCAAGTAAGCTTAGAGGCAACGGGAGTATGAAGTACAGTGGGTGCCTAAGCATGAAAAGGATGCATAGGTGCCAGGGTGCTTCTCATGGGTCCTTGTTAGGGGGAAGAAGCTGTTCAGATGATGAGCTGCAGTTGTACTCAGGCTCTTACTCTTTCACCGAGTAGGGAGATGCTGGAAGAGGAAGCGATCAGGTTGAGAGGGGTCAGGCATTATTTTCTTAGCCGTAGACATGATGAGGATAGGACTTCACATACAGGAACTGACAGCGAATATTATTCTCTGCACACGGCACAATTCACTGTTGGCTATGGTGATGCAGAGCCAAACTAGACAAAAATCAATGATGTAACAATGGATTGCAGCTGCGTAAAACTGGGAAATTGTCTGTGGCAGCCTGAATCTCTTCAGCTGTACCAAGAATTACAGACACTGTTGGGTCTTCTTAATTATGCAGGTGATATTTTAGTCACATTTGAGGTTTTGTTAAATGGTGGTACTTAGAAATTTAAAGAACTTGGTTCTGCTGACTGTAGTGCAATGAAGTGCAAAAAATCTTTAAAATATTTTGGCTCCACTGTCTAAAAATATTGGCATTTACAAAATTTTGGGAGCACTTTTTAAAAATAGTAATTAAAGTTTATATTTTTTATAGGGGTGCACCGATCGATCGGCGCACCGATCGATCGGCCTCGATCACGTTAATTTGAGGGGATCAGAAATCGACCATATTCCCATGAGATCCACCGATCTTAGTTATATGCTTTTAACTCTTTGGGGTCGAGTATGTCGTCGACGACATCGCGTACTTTTCGCGTACTTTTCGTGTCTATTTCAGTTTATAAATATCTCGCTGAAATCTTAATGTATAATCATGAAAAAAACGCTGGCTAAATCCGTAATCTGTCTTCTTTTCAAAACGTCCATTGTCGGAAGTATTAAAGTTTTTTTAATTAGGTTAAATCGGCAAAAAAGTAAACCATGTCATCTTACTTTGTTTTACCTGCATCGGGGGCGTGTAGTACCGCTCTCACCCGAAGATCGCTATTCACATTCTAAATAGCCGCATTAGCGCATATTCAAATCGCATTCGCATGGTAATTTGATTAACAGCGCAACGGTGAAACGCGATCCAGATACATCCCCTTCAGCGCCATAAAAGGGGGTTGGGGACGTGGCCAGGTGACAATGGCTCATTCATACACATGAAAGTTGCTACATATTCAATGAAAGGAGCCAGAAATAGTTACATGAGTTAGGTTTTTCTTATTTATTTATCCAAATTAATGTTGCATCTACACCATTTAGTCATCTTCATGTAGCCAAGACTTTGGTGATCAGATATCTGGGATCAAAACAAACTGCCAGCATTGCTTACTATGTACTTTTATAATGTTTCTGCAAGTGTTCCAAACTGCATTTTGCAATGTCTATACTTTGATGTCAAATTTCAAATTTAACAAAAATCTGACATATTTACAATATATATTAAAATAAAGATGAGTGTAATGGCAAAACAAATATATAAGAAATAATTTATTTGCCATGAATTAAGTGTGATGAAATGTGTGATCATGCCCCAGTCAGTGAAAGTGTGTTTCCTACCCCTAGGCCCCAGAGGGTTAAATCAGCCTTTTCTCCCATTCCCGAGAGAGGTGCAGTGCAGGCTGCCTCCCTCCCTATTTTTTGGACAAGTGTGTCATAACAGCTATATATATATATTTTTTTTACAAAATTAGAGAAATTAAAGTCTGGAAGAAAAAATATGATTTTGTAGTTCAAACAGCAATGCTCATTTATATGTTCGTTTATATTTGAGGACACTACCTCATGTTTTGTGAGTATTCATATCAATTTACTCAATAAAAATGGAAACATTGAAGTAACTGTCTTTTAGTTATGAAAGAAACAAGATCGGCAAAAAAAAATCGAGATCGGCAGGTAAGGTTGCCTAAGGATCGGTGATCGTTGATCGGCCAGAAAACTGCAATCGGTGCACCCCTAATTTTTTATGGGAAATGAGGCCAGATTAAAATGCATACAGTAATCACCACCTTGTGCCAACATGAGTAAATAAAAACATACTATTGCTTTCCAAAGAGACGTGTGCAGTCATCAGTATGTGTATAGAAAACCATCTGTATATGAGACAAAGCAGGAGACAGTTCTAACTATTTAGGCTTAATAGCCTTTGTATCATGCATTACTTTATAGATAAAGTGAAAACTTCATCACAGTCTTATAAATGAACTAGTTTTCTGTCTTTTTTTTAAACATCACCTTCAGAAACTTTTGAAGGTCTTTTACAAATATTTGGGAAAATGAAAGGCAGTGTATTTTAACTGTAGATGCAAACCGGTCTCTTCAACGAAATAAAACAAATATCGCCCCCTAGGCCACCTACCCCTGAGACTGCGGGGGGGCAGTAGCGAGTGCTCAGGGAGGGTGGAGCTATGGCATGACGACTCCTGGGGGACGGTCTGTGACGACTCCTGGGACCTGAGAGATGCCCAGGTGGTCTGCAGACAGCTGGGCTGTGGGACAGCACTGGAGGCTCATGGGAACTCTGCCTTTGGACGAGGAACTGGCACCATTTGGCTGAATGAGGTGAACTGCAGGGGTGATGAGCTCCACCTGTGGGACTGTCCTCACTCTCTTCAGGAGCAGAGGAGCTGCAGCCACAAGGAGGATGCTGGTGTTACCTGTGCAGGTGGGACTGGGGCTGCAGACAGACTGTAACCTCAACATTAGAGTTATTTGACTTTTAGAATAAACAAAACTTTAGAAAATAGCATTAATTCTAGAAAAATGTAAAACTCTCAGAATGTTTATTAATGACATTTGATGCTTCAATTTCACAGGTTCATCGCTGCTTAAGGCCAAAACAGGTAGAGTTGATGAATTTAATGTATTTGAATTTATCAAATGTAGGATTAATTCTGTTTATATACCTATATCTATTTATTATTTCAGGGATTCCAGCAACATCTACAACAACAAAAAATGGTAATTTTTTACAGTCTGATATATATAACATAGTTAACTAGTTAATTGCCATACTGTAGGTAACTTAACCATGTTTTTCCTTTCAGTGCTTTAACTTTGTATGGCGGGGTAATTTTTAATATATTTGTGTAACTCTGCAACCTTGACATTTATAAGTGGTTAGAAAATGGATATTTCATATTTTTAATAAGATAAAGTTTTAGTTATTCCAGTCACAACATTAATTTCTAACAATTTTAAATACAATTTTAGACACAGATAAAATATTTGCATGTTTATTTAGTACTATCATTCTGCACTGTCAGGCACATTTTATACTGAAGTCTCTCTGTCAGTTCCTCTTCCAGTTGTACTCTTCTCAAAAGGCCCATCCATTCCTTTTGTGGTCTTCCTGGTACTGGGATCCCTTCTCTTCCTGCTGCTGGTGATAATAGCTGTCCAGCTGTACCAGAACAGACTGCTGAAGAGAGGTACAGAAGGATAGAGCTGTTGGGTGACTCACATTAAGAATGATCTGTCTGAAAGATTCATATTAAGCCTGCATTATCACTTACATTTTCCACTGTTGGCTTTAGTGGCAGACAGACACAGGTTAGGGGTCATGTAACACAGGAAATAAGCCTAGTCAATAACAACCTAATTTAGAAATAGTCTGCTGTATAGATCGATTTGGATCTATAAGGAGACACTTCTCTGTTCATCTTGGAGATTCGCCTATGCTGATCTCACAGAACATCCTCGCTACAGCATTTTCACTCAGTTTCTGGGCCGAGATGTTCACACCTCTTGTGCTGGTTATCATAGTGTGCTTTTCCACCATACCAGGTACTATGCTTTTAGTACTTTCCCTTTTCCATTGACTTCCGGTTGAGCACCAGTACCAAAAGTTCCAGTACCTAAAGTGCCAAACCATCTGAAACACAATACAACCGGCGTCTTGAAAAAAGTTGCAAATTCAGAAAACAATGATAAATAAAGTAAAAAAGCAATAATAATGGCTGCTGGGATAATAAAGAGATCCAAACTTAAATTGAGATCTGGTCAAAAGAGCAGATACAGCAAGATCAGGATGGCATGACAAGAAATAGGCCTAAAGTATTTTGTATAATATACTAGAGCAGCATGGTATTAGAAATCTTTCAAATATAGCAACGTGATTTAGTTTTAATAAATATCGGGATATTTATAACGCTAAAAATATCTCTCAAAAAACCGATCTAGGAATATGTCACGATCAGGCAGGACACCAGAGTCGGGACCCAGAATGCAGGAGACACCGGGTTTATTAAGATACCGATAAATAACAAATCCAAAGGGCGGCACTGGAGACGTAGTCGGGGACGGAGCAGAAGGGTCGTAAGCCAAGGGGATAAGTCCTACACGATCACACAGGACACGAGTCAGGGCTGGACAGGAGGCAGGAACAGGCAGGAGGCAGGATGACAGGAGGTCCGGGACGGGCAGGCGTGGAGGACAGGGCAGGCAGGATACGTGGGGCAGGAGAGAGAGACAACAGACGATCAAACACTCAGCAAGGCACATCTAAACAATGGCAACAATACTTTGCAAAGTCTGCTGGTCCAGGACCGTCCTTTTAAGTAAAAGGGGCGGTTCCCTTCCGGGTTGCGTCCACTGTGGGGCGTGGTCCAGGCCCCGATGTGGCAGAGTAATTTAAACAGCCAGGACGAAAATGATAATGATTGTCTCGGAGAACGCATGCAGTGCTCACGCAAGAGCAATGGAGGTAAACTTTAAAATGATTTTTAAACATATGCTAGAATATCTTGAAAAGGAATAATGATTAAAATTGTAAAACTTGCGACGTTTTTTTGCCTGTGTTGGAGTAAAAATGCTTTAGTGAAGCTTAAACTTTCTGCGCTATAATGCCTGTAAAGATCTGAAGGTAATAAAAGACTGATCTTAATTTACCTGATTAGCGATGTAACTGCATGTACATAACATGCGATGTTATTATTAATATCACACATCGTCCAGCCCCATCAGATACTACAGCCTATTTTGGAATTCAGTACAAAATGTCCTGCCAGGGGAAAACCAGCACCTTGAAGTACCATACTTTTGGTACTTTCTTTAAGTATAACAAGTATGGTACCTGGTGTGGTGGAAAAGCACCCATATACAACAGCAAAGGACACTGTTGTTCCCATGATACAGAGATTTATGGAGGCTTTAGATTAAAGTGAAAAATGTTGCCTGGACTGTCAGCTGTGTCTCTGTATGTCCACCTCCACAGCTCTGTACCAGGAGGGTCTCACCCCTTTGCGTGACACCATTTATGAGGAGATAGAGTACAATCTGACCAGGGGGGAGACCTACAGAGCCCTTCACAAGGGTGAGTTCATCTTCTTGACCTCTGCAGATTCAGACAAACAAACTTCTACAATCACTTGGCCACACATACACGGTATTTTAAAATGGGATATTGTGAGACAGTCAATTTCCAGTCATTAGATTAATATTTTTTATATGAATTAATGACATTTCTGCAATAATATATGTATCACTATACATGTCTCTGTTTTTCCTTTTGATTTTTCATCTATTACTATATGAGTATAGCTCAGAAACCACATGAGGCCCTCATGTGGTGTCTGAGGAAACTTCATGCAGAGTCTCCCTGAGCACAAGACTGACTGTCTCTCTCCTTCATAGGAAGTGTCCTCTCTGAGGAGCTGCCCTCTGGGTATGAAGATGTGGAGGACAGTAAAGGAGACCCTCTCTCAGGTAGGGGGGCTGAGGTCTGTGAATTTGGTAGAATTAATGTTTAGTAATAGGAACCCTCTTTTAACACTATGAAGGGCATCATTAGTCTTTAACGATTATATTTTACCTCAGAGAAATCAGAGAGAGAAGTGAAGGACGATGATGATGATGCTGTCATTACAGAAAAGATTGCAGAAAATCTATCAGGTGGGTGTTTACCCTGATTTACCTCAGTTCATTATTTTATCTCAGTATCAGATTGAATATCTTTATCCTTATAAGTATATTTGATGCCATCCAAGGCAAATATTAATTATACAAGTATAATAAATGGAGTGATGGAAAGTCTACAATGATGCATGTCTGAGACACAGAAGCAGCTTTTCTGTGATTGATACAGGGGATATGGGCCCAGTTGTTCAAACAATTTAATCTGGATCAAAGTGATCCGAATCCCCTGTTTTACTATCCAGGATCTGGTAATAATCCATTTTACTTTTATGCCATTTTTTCAAAGCAACACTGGATTGTATCACTGTTATCCAAATACAGAATATTCAGAATTATCAAATCTGGTTTACTAGTGCATTAAATGGAACCAACAGTGTAGCCTACTGGCTATATCAAGAACAACAGGTAGCGCTAAAATACCAGTGGCCACAAATAGCCATTATGTGTTAATTTGAACAAACAGAAAACACCACAATAAACCAGAGCAACCTCGAATGTTCTCTCAAAATGAGGGACAGACTGGACATGTGGTCAGGGATGCAATTGCAAGATACTACTGGTGAATTGAATTAGAGGTTGACCGATATGGGTTTTTCAATAGCTGATGCCGATGCTGATATTTAGGACTCAGGGTCAGCCGATGGCCGATATATGCTGCCGATATTTTTTGGCTGAAAATTGGATGTTTTCCCCTCTATTTGCATGATAAAATATCACATTAATAATATCAAATGATACACAAAATTTCTCAACGTAGCATTTATTGAATACTGACTTGTGTAAATTTAAATATAAACTTAAATAACAAAAACACAAAACAACTTGTAAACAACTTAAACTTATAAACAATAAAAATAGCAGCATCAGAATCTCTTTTAGTGCACAATATAGCAGCAAACTCCTTCAGCTCCCAAGCTCACCAGACTGCTGCAGATATTGTACCTGGCTTTTCCTGGTGTTGGCTTGGTGAAATGCTGCTATACAGGATTAGATTTTTGTTCATCCATCAGACAGCAATTACTAAAAATTACTATTTAATTACTATTATTAAAAATACAAGATTAGCATTTTTATTATAGTGCCTTCATCTTCAATTCATTCTACAATTCCAGTATTCCATGCACATTAAAGCAATTACACTCTAATACTCCAATTTTGAAAGAAAAAAACACTATTAACTAAGTGCATCATGGTATGATGAGTAGTGTACAAGGCTCAAAACCTTTCACTAACATGTTGTTTATGTTATTAGCAGACAGATAGCTCACAAGCCAAATTCACAATCAGAATCTAGCGATCGAGGAAAATAAAACAAAATAACTTTGTCGTATCACAGCCTTGTATGCAAAAAACAACATAAGCCCCTAGTGATTGTGACATTGTCGACGTATAAGCCTGTATAAAGGATAGACATGTTTAATGAGGAAACTAACTGCGCAAAGTCCTGCACTTTTTATCTAGACATCTGACAAATTGTTCGAATCTCCGCTCTCAAATGCAAAAAAGTTGTACTGAAGGACCATTGTCAGCATCAGCTCAAGTGAATGGTAACCACGCTTTCGAACAAACAGTTTTCTCCGCCATACATTGTTCTTAGCAGCTCTGTGTCTCCGAGGACGGTGCTGTCTGTGATCGGGGCAGAGTAACGCAACTCTCACGCACGCTGGAGTGTTTGAGAGTTGCCTGCTCCGCCCCACACACAGAGTGAAACTCTCCGACACAAGAAAGAAAACAAAACTGATAACATCGGGCCTATATGGTAATAATTAAAATGTTAACAATTAAGATGGTTGAAGGCTCATCGTCATTACCCTAGTTCCGGACAGCGTAATTCGTGTTCTCTTTCAAAAGCGCTTGCGTTTTCTTTTAAACCACAAACACTGTTTATTATGTTGTGGACTTTTAAAGACTTGTGGAGTAATTGTTTCAAATGAGGAGGTGGCATGGTGGTGCAGTGGGTAGCACTGTTGCCTCACAACTCTGGGACCTCTGTTTGAGTCCCTCCATGACTCCATGTGTGTGGAGTTTGCATGTTCTCTCTGTGTTGTTGTGGTGGTTTCCTCCAGGTACTCCAGTTCCCCTCCACAGTCCAAAAACATGCTGAGGCTAATTGGTGTTATTGCCCATAGGTGTTAATGGTGTGTGAGTGTGCCCTGTGATGGGTTGGAGCCCCAACTTGGGTTGCTCCCTGCCTTGTGCCCATAGGCTCTGTGACCCTAAATAGGATATGTGATTTCAGAAAATGGATGGAAATTTCAACTCTAACAGTCCACTGTGTACTGAGGTCTCTCTTTTTCCAGGATCAGGGTTGATGGTGACAGGAGGCAGATCAGAGGACTATGATGATGTCGAGGGTATAGAGCAGAGCCCACGTGTTTTATTAGGTCAGATGGTTTGATAACCTGTATGCTTCTTTTTATATATTCATAATTTTTTATTATTTATAAACAATGATATTCATTTGAGTGTGACTGATTTGGACTGACCTTGAATCACTTTATGTGTGTCTGCCATAACTAAAAAACTAAGAACTCTCACTTCTACTAAGTTCCAATTATAGTTTGTCAATACCCTGTGTCCCCTACCCTGTAGGTGCGAGAGCCTTGACCATACTGCCCCCTGGGGAGGGCCCCCCTGAACCTGACCAGACTGACTATGATGATGTGGGGAGGAGGGACTGACAGTCCTGCCTTAGGAAGCTCCTGTCCAAAGGTTCATGAAGTTGTTCTTCAAATGAGCTTCATGAAAGCAGCATCTACCACATTATCATTGCTATTCACATTTTTATGGAATTTTTAAGGTCTTAATGTGTTTAAGATAAAGGCAATTTAATAATATGCTGTTATATATTAATGTAAACAATTTGTCACCAACTTTTGTACCAGACTTATACCTGTGGCATTTCCTGCTTTTGTATTTTATGTTTTCTTTATTTTATACTTTTCATTATATTTTGAAATTAAACTTATGAATTACAAATGTTATGAACGGAAAATGTTTGCCTCACCCAGAACACTGTGGGAATTTAAAAATAAAATGTTACAAAACTGCCCAGAATGTTAAATATATTTCTTATTTTTTAAAAAGCATCCATCATCCATCCATCTCCGTAACCACTTGTCCAGTACAGGGTTGTGGTGCCTGGAGCCTTTCCCAGGAAACACTGGGCACAAGGCAAAGGACACCCAGGACAGGGCAGTCAGACCATCAGAGGACACACACTCTCACATACAATATATATCATAGGTCTGTGTAGGAAGCCCACATGAACATGGAGAGAACATGTAAACCCCACAGATGGAGCTGGGACAGGTATCAAAGCCACAGCCCATATGCTATATTTTACTAAGCATTCAGACAATAGGAGTAATTCAGCAGTTATTGCTTGATTTCATTTATAAGAAATTCCTTGCAGAAGGAGAGAGCCTGAGAATTACTTTGGTAATTCATACAGCATATATAATGGATACATATGAGTGACTGTTGCAAGTTTGATGCATGTAGCAGTTTCCCAGCCAGAGTTAGACAGGGGGGGCATTCTGTGGCAGGGTGGCCTGCTATAAAATGCCCCCCCAGCTAGAATCTTTTCCTTATGGCCCAGCCCAAAGTAATTCATACAGCATATATAAGGGATACATATGAGTAACTGTTGCAAGTTTGATGCATGTAGGAGTTTCCCAGCCAGAGTTAGACAGGGGGGGCATTCTGTGGCAGGGTGGCCTGCTATAAAATGCCCCCCCAGCTAGAATCTTTTCCTTACGGCCCAGCCCAAAGTAATTCATACAGCATATATAAGGGATACATATGAGTAACTGTTGCAAGTTTGATGCATGTAGCATTTTCCCAACCAGAGTTAGATAGGGGGGGCATTCTGTGGCAGGGTGGCCTGCTATAAAATGCCCCCCCAGCTAGAATCTTTTCCTTATGGCCCAGCCCAAAGTAATTCATACAGCATATATAAGGGATAGATATGAGTAACTGTTGCAAGTTTGATGCATGTAGGAGTTTCCCAGCCAGAGTTAGACAGGGGGGGCATTCTGTGGCAGGGTGGCCTGCTATAAAATGCCCCCCCAGCTAGAATCTTTTCCTTACGGCCCAGCCCAAAGTAATTCATACAGCATATATAAGGGATACATATGAGTAACTGTTGCAAGTTTGATGCATGTAGCATTTTCCCAGCCAGAGTTAGATAGGGGGGGCATTCTGTGGCAGGGTGGCCTGCTATAAAATGCCCCCCCAGCTAGAATCTTTTCCTTATGGCCCAGCCCAAAGTATTTCATACAGCATATATAAGGGATACATTTGAGTAACTGGTGCAAGTTTGGTGCATGTGGCTGTTTCCCAGCCAGAGTTAGGCAGGGGGGTGTATTCTGTGGCAGGGTGGCCTGAGATCATGTGCTCTTTTCTTGTGAAGTTGCTACAGCACACTTCAGGAAGTTGACTGTGTTAGAGTTGGAAAATTCTGCCAGTCTGAAACATCATATCCAAGCTGCCTTTCAAGCTGTGTGACAAATGGAGAATGGTTGCTTGCAGCATTCATGAAGATCGCAACAGAAGAGCAAAGTTTATTGAAAAACAAACATGTTCTGTGCTGGATCCCATATTTGGAGTTATTCCAATTCAATGGAAAATAAAAGAACTTCTAAAACTAAGTCAACAACTTCAAAATCCAACTTCAAACCTGCCAGTGGGGGAGTAATTTTACCACTGCAATCACCTGTTTCAAGGCCAGTGTCCTGCTATTCATGACACGAACACCGAAAGCCAGGCAACCAGGTTTATTGGGGAAAGCACAGAGAGTATTCAATAGCCGAGTCCGGGTCGTAACCAAAAACCGTCCGAGAGGTGCACCAAAAGCCGGGGGGTCGTCCACAATCGTCGTCGGGTGAAGGGATGCCAGGGGTCGGTAAGCCAGAAGGTCAATCCGTAGACGTGGACAGTGCACACAGGTAAGGACACGGGGAAAGTCACGGGAAAGGCGGATGGGCAGGAGGACTGGCAGGAGGCGAGGGAGGTTCGGGAAGGGCCAGGAAGACAGAACGCAACTGGGGAGACAAAACGAAGTTAAACCGCTCAGTAGGTGCATAGTCACAATACCTCGCACCGTGCTGTAGTCAGTGCGAGGTTTAAATATTGTTGGTTCAATTATCAGTAGGAGGCGCTTGTTGCGCCGTGGGTGTGACAGAGCCCCCCCTCTGACGGCCGCCTCCTGGAGGCCGAGGACGTGTGGGTGGACGGCCACGTGGCCGAGTGGCCGGACGGCCCTGGTGGGCCCTGTGGAATTGAGCGATGAGGGAGGGATCCAGGACGTCTTTAGCAGGGATCCAGCTCCGCTCGTTAGGGCCAAAACCCTCCCAGTCCACCAGGTACTGGAGTCGGCCCTGCTGACGACGAGAATCTAACAGCTCGCGGACAGCGTAAACGTCCTCCCCTTGAATGGGAAGGGGAGCCGGGACATCCAGGGGCCCACAGGGGGGATGGGCAAGACTATAACGCACGGGTTTGAGCAGGGACACATGAAAAGTGGGATTAATCCTATATACACGAGGGAGTTGCAGGCGATAGGTTCCTGGCCCCACTCGTCCAGTCACCCGGAAAAGTCTGATGAACTTGGGACCCAGTTTGCGTCCTGCGGGGAGACGGAGATTCTTGATAGCCAACCACACCTTGTCACCTTCCTTGAACCGGGGTCCAGGTCGTCGTCTGCGATCCCCGAAGGTCTTGGTCCTAGTGGCTCCTTGTTCTAGCAAATGATGCATCTGCTCCCATGTTCGCTTGCTGCGTCGATACCAGTCCTCGAGGGCAGGAACGTCTGTGGAAGCAGGACTCCAAGGGAACAAGGGGGACTGGAAGCCGAGAACACACTGAAAAGGGGTTAGACCGGTCACAACGTGGGGTATTGAGTTGAAGGCATACTCTGCCCATGGGAGGAATCGCGACCATTCATGGGAGTTGGAGCTACACATAATCCTAAGCATTTTCCCTACCTCTTGGTTGGTCCTCTCCGTTTGGCCATTGGTCTGGGGATGGTAAGCTGAGGAGAGACTGAGTGATATGTTTAATCGTGAAAACATACCCCTGAAGACACGGGAGGTAAACTGGGGTCCTCTGTCCGATACTATGTCTTCAGGGAGCCTGTAGTACCGAAAGACGCCTTGCAACACCAAGTCAACCAACTCGAAGGACGTTGGTAACTTCGGTAAGGGAAATAATCGGCACATTTTAGAGAAGCGGTCAACTAAGGTGAGGATGGTGGTATTCCCCTTCGAGAGGGGTAAATCGGTGATGAAGTCCATCGCGATGTGGGACCAAGAGCGATTGGGCACCGGGAGAGGTTGGAGGAGCCCAGTGGGTGGACCCATGAGGGTTTTATGTTGCGCACAGAGGGGACATGAGAGGACATATCTTTCCGTCTCTTTTTTCCACCCCGGCCACCAATAGTGCTTCTCTAGAATGCGAATGGTGGCTTTCACCCTGGGATGTCCAGACCCTAGCGAAGTGTGAACCCACTGAAGTACTTCATTTCGCAGCTGGGAGGGAAAGAAGGTCTTCACAGGAGGACATTCAGGAGGAGGCGGCGCCTTCTGGTTCCACTCCAGCAGACGTTGTTCCAAGTCCCAGGTCACAGGGCTCAGAAAGCAGGAGGGAGGTAAGACAGGGGAGACGGGTTCACGGATTCTGTCTGAGGGAAATTGATGTGAGAGAGCATCTGCCTTGGTGTTCTTGGATCCTGGGAGGTATGTGACCTTAAAATCAAATGGGTGAAAAACAGAGCCCAGCGAGCCTGGCGTGCATTAAGACGTTTGGCTTCCCGGAGATATTTAAAGTTGCGGTGGTCCGTAAGTACTTGGAAGCGGTATAATGCCCCTTCTAGCCAGTGTCTCCATTCCTCTAATGCCCTTTTTATGGCTAACAATTCATGATTCCCAACATCGTAATTACGTTCTGCTGCGTTTAGTTTACGGGACAAGAAGGCACAAGCATGGGTCTTCCCGGTAAGAGGGTCCTTTTGGGTCTCTGAGGCATCCACTTCCACTAGGAACGGGAGTTGGGGTTCGGGTTGTCTCAGAATTGGAGCCGAGCAGAACCGTTGTTTCAGAGTCTCGAATGCGAGAAGTGCCTCTGGTGTCCATGTCAGTCTTCTTTTCCCATGTTTAATCAGATCTGTGCAAGGGGTGGCTACGGTAATGAAATTTTGAATAAACCTCCTATAAAAATTTGCGAAACCCAAGAATCGTTGAAGGGCCTTGACTGTCATAGGCCAATCTCATACGGCGGCGACCTTGTCTGGATCCATAGCCACACCCCCAGGGGAGATTACATACCATAGGTAGTTCACGGTGTGACGATGGAACTCGCATTTCTCACCTTTTACGTAGAGCTGATTCTGCCTAAGGCGCTGGAGTACCTGTCGGACATGCTCGACATGCTGTTCCTCTGTGTCAGAATAAATCAGAATATCATCAATGTAGGCAATTACAAACATGTGCAGCATGTCCCCCAATATGTCATTAATAAAGGATTGAAAGACCGAGGGGCTGTTAGAGAGCCCATAAGGCATCACGAGATACTCGTATTGCCCAGTAGTAGTGATGAATGAGGTCTTCCACTCGTCACCCTCCTTTATTCTGATTAGATTATACGCACTCCGTAAATCCAATTTGGTAAAAATGCGAGCCGAACGAAGTTGCTCTAAGGCTGAGGGGATTAATGGAAGGGGCTCTCTTCTTCTTTGTGTAATCTTGTTCAGGGCTCGATAGTTTATACAAGGCCTAAGTCCCCCGTCCTTCTTAGCCACAAAAAAGAACCCGGATGCAAATGGGGACGTGGAGGGACGTATGATTCCTTGTTTTAGGGATTCCTGTATATATATTTTCATGGCCTCTTCTTCTGGGCGAGTCAGCAAAAAAAGACGTCCCCGGGGAGGTACAGCATTCTCATCGAGGTCGATCGCACAGTCAGAGGGGCGATGAGGTGGGAGACCATAAGCTTGGGCTTTATTGAACACATCACTAAAATCGCGATAAGTCTCCGGAATACCTGACAGAACCTCGGGGCAAGGGCTCTCGATGGAGGAGACTCAACAAGGTAGGCTTAAACATCCCAGAAAGCAGTCCGATGACCAGGCCTGGATCTCCCTGCTTCTCCAATCTATCTTGGGATTGTGGCAGCGTAACCAAGGGAATCCAAGAATGACTTTATCTTGTAAAGAATGAACCACAATTAATCGGATAGTTTCAGTGTGCAAGACTCCCGACTTAAGGGTCAGGGGTACAGTGTGATGGGTCACCATACCCGAAGAGAGGGGTTTACCGTCAACACCCCTTACTACTAACGGCTGAGATATTTCCTCCAGGGGATTTTTATGTGACCGTGCGAACTCGGCGTCTACAAAATTTCCAGCGGCACCCAAATCTAGCAAGCCTACCCCTTTAACAGCATTCGTTTCCCAACACAGTATGATCGGTACTACTAACTGCGTTTTAGTCAGATCAGGAGGGATTAATGTCCTTACCTGAGTCTCTCCTGCTGGGATCCGTGGGGTTCTTTTAGGGCACAGGCGCATGAAATTCCCCGCTTCTCCGCAGTAAATACACAGGCCTCTGCTCCGCCGTCTTTCACGCTCTTCCGGGGTGAGCGGCGCATGTCCTAACACCATTGGTTCCAGTTCCCCAGGACGTGCTGACGGAGCTGCCGCATTAGCCTCCACCCGGTCAGGTGTGCGTCTCTGCTCCTGGAGAACTGTATCCAGAGTGATAGATAGCCGTACATATTCTCTGAAGGTTCGGGTTGCTCCTCGACAAGTTAATTCAGCCCGGATTTCAGGGCGAAGAGCGCGCTGGTAGATTATCTGTAGACAGTCTGTGGTCCAATCCAGGCCGGCGGCTAAGGTCCTGAATTTCAGGGAGAAATCTGCAGCCGAACGGTTTCCCTGTCGCAAGTCTAACAGCTGATCGCCGAGGTTTCGTTCTACTGCGGGATGATCGAAGACGTCCTTGAAAGCCCGTTGGAATTCGCATGAAGATTGAAGCAATACGCTGTCTTCTGACCATAAAGCGGTTGCCCAGGTAAGAGCTTTTCCCCCAAGTAGTGATATTACGAAGTGAACTTGGTCTTGATCAGAGGTGAACAGGTCAGGGTGGTGTTCAATGTACAATCCACATTGCATTAGAAAGGCTTTGCAATGGTCAGGATTGCCATCGTACCTGTTCGAGAGAGCTACGGGCACGGGGGGTCGAGGTGGTGTTGTCGGGAGAGGGATCGCCGCTGCTCCGGTAAGCTGTAGTAGGGAGATCTGTTCTTGGGCTGTTAGCAGCTACAAAATCTCTGGATTAGAAGTGTCTGCTATAAAGGGAAATTCTTACCTGAAATTGCATGATGTATATTTGCAAAAAATGATTGCAGTCACAAAAGACAAAATTCCTAAGGAAGAAGACATCAGAAAATGGTCTTATCTAAGGGATGTGGAGTTGACACCAATAGATGCTAGTGTATACTCTTAAAACAAAAGGTTCCATATTGAATCTTTAAAGGTTCTATAGCTTGGTACATACACTCACCTAAAGGATTATTAGGAACACCATACTAATACGGTGTTTGACCCCCTTTCGCCTTCAGAACTGCCTTAATTCTACGTGGCATTGATTCAACAAGGTGCTGAAAGCATTCTTTAGAAATGTTGGCCCATATTGATAGGATAGCATCTTGCAGTTGATGGAGATTTATGGGATGCACATCCAGGGCACGAAGCTCCCATTCCACCACATGCTCTATTGGGTTGAGATCTGGTGACTGTGGGGGCCATTTTAGTACAGTGAACTCATTGTCATGTTCAAGAAACCAATTTGAAATGATTCCAGCTTTGTGACATGGTGCATTATCCTGCTGGAAGTAGCCATCAGAGGATGGGTACATGGTAGTCATAAAGGGATGGACATGGTCAGAAACAATGCTCAGGTAGGCCGTGGCATTTAAACGATGCCCAATTGGCACTAAGGGGCCTAAAGTGTGCCAAGAAAACATCCCCCACACCATTACACCACCACCACCAGCCTGCACAGTGGTAACAAGGCATGATGGATCCATGTTCTCATTCTGTTTACGCCAAATTCTGACCATTTGAATGTCTCAACAGAAATCGAGACTCATCAGACCAGGCAACATTTTTCCAGTCTTCAACTGTCCAATTTTGGTGAGCTCGTGCAAATTGTAGCCTCTTTTTCCTATTTGTAGTGGAGATGAGTGGTACCCGGTGGGGTCTTCTGCTGTTGTAGCCCATCCGCCTCAAGGCTGTGCGTGTTGTGGCTTCACAAATGCTTTGCTGCATACCTCGGTTGTAACGAGTGGTTATTTCAGTCAAAGTTGCTCTTCTATCAGCTTGAATCCCATTCTCCTCTGACCTCTAGCATCAACAAGGCATTTTCGCCCACAGGACTGCCGCATACTGGATGTTTTTCCCTTTGCACACCATTCTTTGTAAACCCTAGAAATGGTTGTGCATGAAAACCCCAGTAACTGAGCAGATTGTGAAATACTCAGACCGGCCCGTCTGGCACCAACAACCATGCCACGCTCAAAATTGCTTAAATCACCTTTCTTTCCCATTCTGACATTCAGTTTGGAGTTCAGGAGATTGTCTTGACCAGGACCACACCCCTAAATGCATTGAAGCAACTGCCATGTGATTGGTTGATTAGATAATTGCATTAATGAGAAATTGAACAGGTGTTCCTAATAATCCTTTAGGTGAGTGTATATGACACCTTTAAAAGGTTCTATATAGAACCATTTCATAGGGTACAATTAAAAGAACCCTAAAGGTTCTTTGATTCAAAAAAGGGTTCTAAACAGCACCTTTAAAAGGTTCATTTGTACTCAAATTTTTAATAATACTTAATCATTAATAATAATAAAGAATGATAATGGGTGATACTGTAATAGTAATAAATAATACTTATATGATATAAATTAATTATTGAACTTAATTAATTAGCTGCAGCAATTATTTTAAATAAAATTGGCAATAACTAGGCAAACCTTTGTTTACAAGCTATAAGCCCAAGCAGCTATGAAAGATAGAGAGGAGATGTGGTTTCAAAAATGGCCTGTATTGTTCATTTAAAAAAAATCATCTACATTCAAATAAATTAGGAACAAAATCCATTTGAAAACCAAAACAATTCTCCTTTCAGCCACGAGCAAATCTGATTGTACAATTTTAGTACAGGAATAGACACAGGTTTTTGTCCATTTGCCATCTGAAACAAATAATGCTCTGCAAACTCAAGGTGTGCTTTATCTGCTTGGGGTACTGCACACCAAAGATGAAGTAAACTTCCAGCAGGCATTGGAGAGCATGTGGTATGTCCATCTCTCCACTTGTGATGGTGACTTCATCCATCTTTATAGATGCTCTGCTGGCAAGGAGGGGAGTCTCTGTATCATGAAGAATGATGGTTGGAAATGGGCTGGGTGGTTCCTATATAAATGAGAAATGTTTTAGTGACCTCCTCATTGAATTTAGACATGTAAATTACAATCATAGAAACATCACATACCTCATCAAACAAAGAAACTTTGAGTTCTCCTTGAAAAGCACTGGCAGGATAAGGAGGCAACACTTTTGAAGGTCTGAAATTTCAAAAGAAACAAACAATGTTTTCATAAAAGCATAGTTTTATAGAGACAATTGAAGGGTGCAAAGGAAAAAGAAAAGATGTCAGCTGGTGACATACTATCTGAGTTAGCCTTGGTCCTTAGCAGGTGGGACAGCAGCTCCTTCTGACCACCATGTTGAGCTGCCCTGATGATGTTGGGTGTCAACAGACTGAGGGCATTTTGAAGGCTTAGCTCCATGTCCTGATCAAAACGCAACCTCATTTCATGATGCATCTACAAAAACAAAAAAGAGTGAAAGGGAAAGTTGTCATTAATAAATTAATACACTTGCTTCCTAACAGTGCTGAAATCTCATTATAGCAATATTACTATTAGCTTCTCACCAGCTCTGGCACCTGAAGAAAGGGGAACATCTCCATCACCTCCTCAGTTGGCTTGGCCATATATTCAACCCTCTTATACAGCGTGCGCTTCATTTGGTCCATTATATTGGAGAAGTCTGGCTGTCGCTGGTACAGTTCATTATTCATGGCATTTATGTGCTCGAAAACTAAGGTCATCCTCCCCAACACCTTCAAGGTCAAATACAATCAGGGATTAAGCATGTGAGCAATGAGCAGTAAATGTTGCAAGACAGAAATACTTCAGAATTTGAATCATTAATATATTGCAAACTTCTTGTGTTGGATTGCAATTCCTCCAAGATGTCTGGATTGTACCTTCACTTCTGCGCCTCTTTGCCCTCTGGAATTAGCCATAACAAATTTGTAAAATTTCTGTAAAGTACTGGTAAATCGTGACAATACAGGCTAGCAAGCTGTCATACATACAGATGGGCTAAAGACAAGCATAAATCTTAAAAATGGTACCTGATGTCCAAGTGGGTCCTCCAGAGGCACATGATCCATAACTCTCCGTCTTTTGGCACCAAACGTTTTTTTTCATCTCCTGGACTGTTGCCAAGTTCACTAAAGGTGACCTTTCCTTCTTGAACTTATTTCGCAAACACTCCAATAGAGTTTCCTGTGGGTGTTTACATAAGTTATAATGCTCACACAGCATAAAAGTAGTACAGAAATTCAACTGAAGAATAATGTTTTGCATTAAGAAATAACAGTTAAGAAATAACATACATATCCAGAGGAGCTATGGTCTCTCAAAAATGGAAACCTGGTGATCAGACTTCCCAGGACATCTGTGTATTTTTTATGGTTTGGGTACCTGAAAGATCATGCTTAGAGTTAAAACTTTCCTACTCAAATTTAAATATTAAAATATACAACACAACAACCTCAATGTATGTTCCTGACAACAAACTAGAGTAAACGTCAAGGGTACCATGTGTACTTTGTAATGTTGTCAAACAACAGCTGGATCAGTAAAGATCACAAGTGGGACTTTTATACATCTCGACCTGAGCGTGGAAACGGGCGTGCGCAACATTTTTGTGCGTAAGCACCGTTTATCCATGAGGCCCCTGGTGATTAATCAGAGGAAAAGGTTTTTCAATCATCCTCTCAGTCAACCCCAGCAGTGTTTCCCCATCAATTTGCTGTTCTGTTGATGTATGAATCACAGTAAATTTCCATTACACAAAATTATCAATTTAAAACAAGAGCTTAATTATATACTAGTATTTCACAAGTCTATTTTTGTTTTCTTTAAGTCAGCTGTTTGCAGCAGGGTTTTACCTATGGACACAGTGATGAAGTGTAACGAACATATTTTCATCATGAACACAGGTGTCCAAAGCATAGTAGTCTTTTTCATCCCCTGGATGAACAACAATCCATTCTTTATGGTCCTCCAAAGAGAAGGCATGGTAGTGACTATTGAATATGTAGGATCACACATGCACATATCACAGGGCTTACATTCCAGGTGGCCTGAGACAAGGCGTAGCCTGGTACGAGAGGTACACATTGGCCTAGGCAGCAAAGGGGGGTTAGTGACCCCACACACATAAACACACTTATACACACACACACACACAGACGGTATGAGGTGTGAACCTGTGAAGCTGGTACGGCATGTTTGGTGTCAAACTGATGGACAATCACTCCTGATTCCAAATCTGGTCAGTGGTTACCATGAAAGTGGATGTATCAAAAGTTATACCAGCTTAATGAAAATCATCAGTAAAGGGGGAATCCCAGTAAAGGGTCATAAATCCCAAAAGGACTGATACAGACCCCCTTCCGAAAGCCCACCAAATGGATGGTCAGCCATTGGTCCAGGAGTCGAATTCCTGGTCATCCCTATTCATGAACTTTAGACCATAAAAACCTGGCACCTCAGAACAAAGGGGAGCAGAAAGACCATCAGCCAGAGCAGAAAGAACACCAACCTGAAGAGAGGTAGAGAACATCAGCCCAGGAGAAGAGAAACCCACAAGACGCCCTCCGGTGAAGGCCCAGCTGGACAGAGAACTGCAACCAAGACAAAGCTTCACCAGGAGAGAGAATCCAAGGGGCTCCACTACACTGTACCTTCCTGAGTGCCATCATCCCATCAGCTCATCAGCCTATGCAACCAACTACAAAAGACCCTCCCCCCCAATCTTCAATCAAGTAAACCAACTTCCTTTCATTCTAACAACCTAAGCTGTCTGTTAACCTGCTATAGGACTTTAACGTCGTGTTTCCACAAACTGTGCTTGCTTTGCAGAACAGTATTTCCCTTCATGAGGTTATTCAGTTAAATCCGGTCATTGCATTTCCATAATTACATTGTTTCTATTTTGTTATTTCGTGTTTGTTGTTTGTGTTAAGTGTAATGTCTGTCTTATGATAGTTGTAGTGTTAGTTAGGAATAAATGCATGTCTTTTACACAACTTCAGCCTCCGTTCATTGAGTGCTCACAATGGTCCCTGCCTCTGTGCGATCTTGCTACACGCTCTGAACCTCAAACTCGCCTGAAATATCGCGAGACTCTCTCTCATCGGCCGTGAGGAGAGCTTCGCTACCAATCGTTTACATTACCTGGTGATGCAGCTCGCTGGACGAGCCTTCTAACCCAGGTTACTAAGCGCTACTGGTAATTAGTGAATCCCATTTAAGTCTCACATTAACAGACTCACGGGGATACCACAATTGAGTTTGCAGGAGCCGACCATTTGGCATAACAATTGGTTAATAATCAGCATTAAATAATAATTAATTAAAAATTTATTAATTTCAAAACATATTGGTGGAGATGGTTAAATTTACCTGAGCTAATAATTCCTACAAATGCCTTGGGTGTCAGTAGTTTTCCAAAGATAAGCCAGAGAGCTCTGGACTGGATAATCTTAACTATTTTCATAAAAATGGGAATGTCCTCCTCCAAGCTCAAAATTATATAAGTGATAATTTATTTAACTGCCAGACTGTCAAGGAAGTAGAAAACTTATGGAGTTAATTTTGTGCCAAAAGTATTAATCAAAATTTTGAAAACCGCAAGCAAATTATTAAGAATGAAAATATATATTCCAAATATCAAAAAAGTTGAATAAAATCATTTTTTTCCTTCTTCTTGTCACGCCCCGCTCCGTCCGCTCCCGATGTGTGCCACACCCACCTCGTTACCTCGTGTTCAGCCCTAATTGTGATCGCCTGTGTCCTGTTAAGTCTAGCTTGTCTTGTGTATTTAGTCCTCGTCTGAGTCAGTCTTCCCCAGACTTGTCATTGTATTGTCCGTCGATGTCCGTACCTGTCAGTCCGTTCGTGCAATTAAACCCAGTTTCCCTGACTTCCTGGCTCCGATCGCCTATTTCCCTGCTCGCCCGAGCCCGAACGTGACAGAATGACAAGTCTCCCCGAAAGCACGAAGCAGCAGTCCGAGCACCACCGGCTCGGACTGCTGCAAGACTTCGTGTACTGGCAATCCCAGCCCGAGGTCCAAGAGGACCCGGTAGCCCTGGAGCTGGCTAGCCGGGGCAGGGACCTACTCCAGAAGGAGCGCCCATCCGGGCAGGACTACCCGCTGACGAGAGCACGGAAATGCCTTCGCCGCCTGAGCCAGCGCGTAAAGAGCAACTGGGAGAAGCGGAGCAGAGAGCTTGCGGAAGAAGCCCCAATGCTCTTCCTGGGAGCCTGCTCTCTGCTCCCCGCCTGGGAGCTACCCAGGGAGCATGACAGCTCACCGCCCGCCTGGGATGACATCGCCTCTGCCCGCCTTGCCAGCTTCCACGCGGAGAAGCCACCTCCGCTGGAGGCTTATTTTTACCGGCCGGAGCGTCTGGGGCACGGCGGCATACGCGCCGTTAGGGACGCTATCCTTCGGGTCCCTAGATCCCTTAAAGGGACGGCGCATACGCGCTCAGCACCCCTCCTGCCTGCTCCGGACCAGTCCGATCCGGACCTGCCGGCTGCGCTGCCTGCTGCCGCCGCCGCTCTGCCCGCGGCAACGCTGCCTGCTGCCGCCGCCGATCTGCCCGCGGCTGCGCTGCCTGCTGCCACCGCCGATCTGCCCGCGGCACCGCCTGCTGCTGATGCCGCCGCTCTGCCCGCGGCACCGCCTGCTGCTGCTGCTGCCACGCTGCCAGCAGCTTTGCCTAACCCGCCTGTCCTGCTTGACCCTCCTGTCCTGCCTGCAGCTACCACCGCTACGCCTACGGTGCCCGCCGAGGCGCCCACTGCTGGCCGCTTGATGGCGGCGCCTGCTGCGACGCCCCCTGCTAGCCGCGTGCTGGCGGCGCCCGCTGCGGCGCCCCCTGCTGGCCAAGTGACTGCGGCGCCCGCCGAGGCGCCCCCTGCTGGCCGCACACCCAAGGTGCCCTTCCAGGTGCCCCTTGCTGGCCATGTGACGGCGGCGCCTGTCCTGCCGGCACCTGAACTGCCCGTCTCGCCTGTCCTGCCGGCTCTTGAACTGCCCATCTCGCCTGTCCTGCCGGCTCTTGACCTGCCCGTCTCGCCTGTCCTGCCGGCTCCTGAACTGCCTGTCCCGCCGGTCCTGCCGGCGCCTGAACTGCCTGAGGTGGCTGCGGTTGTGCCCCCTGCTGGCCGTATGATGGCGGCGCCCGCTGTGGCGCCCCCTGCTGACCGTACGCCCGAGGCGCCTGCCCAGGCGGCCCCTGCTGGTCGCACGCCTGCAGCTGCCTCCGCTCTGCCTGAGGTGCCCGCCGAGGCGCCTCCTGCTGGCCACACGCCCGCGGCCCCGTCCGAGGCCGCCTCTCCCGTCCTGCCCGCGGCCCCGCCCGAGGCCGCCTCTCCCGTCCTGCCCGCGGCCCCGCCCGAGGCCGCCTCTCCCGTCCTGCCCGGGGCCCTGCCTGAGGCCGCCTCTCCAGTCCTGCCCACGGCTCTGGCTGCCCCGCCTGCGGCCACGCCCGCGGCTCCGGCTGCATCACCTGCGGCCACGCCCGCGGCTCCGGCTGCATCACCTGCGGCCACGCCCCCTGCTCTGCCCGAGTCTACACCCTCGGGCCCCTCCTTCCTGACTCCCTCGCCCTTGCCCCGACAAGGCCAACACCACCCGGGACCCCGCCTTTCAGTGTCCCGTAAGGGAAGAGGACACAGGCGTCGGGTCCGGGTCCCGCCCTCCCTGCCCCCTGGCTCGCCCATTCGGCCCCTGGCTGTGGCTCGGTGGCTGCCTGCGGGTCCTCCGGCTCGGGGTCGGCGGTCCCCTCCGGGTCCCCCCCTGGATCCTCGGTGCCGGTCCTCGGTCCCGCCTCCGGGTCCATGTCGGCCGCCTCCGTGCCCCCCTGCTCCGGCTGGGCGTCGGACGGCGCCTTCGCCGGCTTCGGCTGCGCCTCCGCCTGCCACGGCTTCCCCCTCCTGCCTGCCTTCCCTGGTGTTCCCTCCTGCTCCCTCCGTGTCCCCTCCGTCACTCCCTCGTCCCGTTCCCTTGGCCCCTGGGTGGTCCCCTCCTGCTCCCTCCTCCCTCTCCCCTGCGGCCCCTCCGGCCGCTGCCCGTCGCCCGCCCGGGCTCCCTCGTGCTCCCCTTTTTCCTCCTCCCTTTCCCTTTGTCCCGCCTGTCTCTGCTCCTCGTCCCTTTGTTCCTCCTCCGTTCACTCCTGGCCCTTTTGTTCCGCCTTTCTCCCCTTCTGTGTCTCCCTTCCAGGTCTGTCTGTCCGCTTTCCCTGTTCTTTGTCGGGTTCTGTCCTTCGTCTCGTCCCTGTTCCTGTTTTGTGTCTCTGTCTTGTTCCCTGTTTTTGGTTGATGTTTTGCTTTGTCTTCCAGGTCCTGTTCCCCGGTTCCGTCTCGTCCGTCGCCTCCTCTCGGGCGCGCCCGGTGTGCGCGCCTTTGGGGGGGGGTTATGTCACGCCCCGCTCCGTCCGCTCCCGATGTGTGCCACGCCCACCTCGTTACCTCGTGTTCAGCCCTAATTGTGATCGCCTGTGTCCTGTTAAGTCTAGCTTGTCTTGTGTATTTAGTCCTCGTCTGAGTCAGTCTTCCCCAGACTTGTCATTGTATTGTCCGTCGATGTCCGTACCTGTCAGTCCGTTCGTGCAATTAAACCCAGTTTCCCTGACTTCCTGGCTCCGATCGCCTATTTCCCTGCTCGCCCGAGCCCGAACGTGACAAAATTAACTCCATAAAAACTTATCTTAACGAAGAAATCCAATAAGGTGACTGGCAAGGATAGCTGCGACTAACACGATATCCAGAACTAACAATGAACTTTCAGCACAAACGACTATATCAGCTGACCTAATTATCGGTAACAGTCACTGACATTTACAGGGAACGACCCTTGTATTCGTTAATTCACGTCTTGGTCTCCAGACAACACAGGTAATGATTATGAATGAAAAAAGGAGAGGAAAGTTTTGTTCCACTTACCATTAAAAAACGGTGCAAAATGAATGTCTTCAGAATGGTTCCATAAACGGCAGTTGAAATTCAAATATATCCTCACATACGTGAAATAGCACCTTTTTGAAGGCAGTGGTTCTATTTCCTAGGGTTAGAACCCCTATGTTCTATATATATAGCAATTGTTCACAGATAATCTGGTAGTTGTTGTTGTTCTTCATTTCTTCAATTAGTTGTAATCTTTCCTGTTCCAAACTTTCTTCTGTTTCTCCTTGTGGATGAGGGGGTAAATAGTTCACCTCTACCTTTCTTGGTTTTTTGATATTCTTTGCTGGTGTCTTCTCGTGTTCTCGCTTTTTTTTTTAAGAGTTCACATCAAGCTCGGGACACCCAAGCCCACTGAGTTTACTTCTATAATTGCCCATTTTATATTTCAATCTTTGTTGCCATCCATAGCATCCATTATAGGATCCTGACTCTTTGAGGCAAGGATGCTTCTGAACCTATGCTTCAGCAACATCAGACAACTGTGCATTCGTTGGGTAGGCAACATACTGAAAGACGCTTTCAGCCAGTTTCTCAAGAATGTCTGGAAGAACTGCCATAAAGTTCAGTTGAATTCTTCCTTGAAAGATTCATTTCCTGAAGCAAGAACAAGCTCTGTGTCATAAGCAAAGCGAGGAACTGGAAAATCAGTGGGACTCGTGTGTTAAGGTGATGAAAGAATTAGTGTACCCTGAGATCCAGATGAGCAACTGCTGCCACAGGAATGGCTGGGTGTCTCTGAAATCGTGATGGAGGTTGCTGAAGTGTTGATAGAGGTCTCTGATTTGCATTCAAAGAAACTGTCTACATCACCAAATGTCAGAGTGATTGAGAGGTTCAGTAATGTGAACTACCTTGATTGTGTCCTTGTCCTTAATATCAACTCACCAAGTTTTAAGTCTCTAGATAATTTTATCCAAAAGCAGACCAACAGATTGTTCTGTAAGAGAACAATAATCTTATATCTGACAAAGTTAATGAAAATAAATGCAGCCCACTTGTTATATGGTTAATAACAAGAAGAGGCTAGGCTTTTCCACTGAAGTGTAATGTACCGTAAGTAAAATTAGAATGATCAATAAATCCCTGTGACTTTAAAACAATATTTGTAGAGGCATTTCAACATCAAGTAAAACTTTATTTGAACCTGAGTGTCTGCAAGTAACCCATTTTCTTAATAAAACCTTTACTCCATACATGAGAGAAGCAGATGCTATTTTTGACTCATATGTCTAATGAAGAAATGTAAAGTCCTTCTTCTTCTAGACTAGCAAGATCTTTTAGCAGTAGTTCAAACACAGCTCAATAACCAATAATTTGGTGAAGTAGCTTAATGTCATACTGAAAAAATGAGAAAAATACAACCTTTCATTGAAAAAAATTTATAAAAAAAAAAATCAAATCCTACATCAAGAAATAATTTTCAAGAAAATCACATGTGCCACAATTATTGGCACCCCAGCATTTAATACTTTGTACAACCTCACTTTGCCAGTATAACAGCACTGAGTCTACTCCAATAACATTTTATAGGGTTGGAGACTACAGAGCAGGGCATCTCAGCATTCCTCTTTACAGAATCTCTCCAGATCATCCGTAATGTTATGTATCCTAACAAGGTTTACAGGGCCTTTGGAGGAAAATATCACAGAACCGCTAGCATATTTTACAGTTGGGATAAAGTTCTTTTCATTATAGCCATCATTGTTTTTACGCTAAACCCACCTTGAATGTTTATTGCCAAATAGCTGCATTTTTGTTTCATCAGACCATAGAACATGGTTCCAGTCAAAGTTGTTATACCGTTATGTTAAACTCCAGGCACTTACATTTGTGGTTAACTTACAAAAATGGCTTTTTCTGGCATACTTACAAATAATCTGTTAGCATGAAGGTGGCATCTGTTGGTGGTTTTGGAGACACGGTAACCCAAAGATTTTACTTTGTCTTGTAATTCACAATCAGTGATCCTTGGGGATTTTTTTTTTGCCTTACGATCCTCCTCACTGTACGTGGGGGTAACATAAACTTGGGTCCTCTTCCATGCAGGTTTGTAACAGTTCCTGTTGATACCCACTTTTTTTTGTTATTGTCCTAACAGTAGAAATGGGCATTTTCAGTCGAGTAGCTATTTTTTATACCCATTCCCTGACTTATGAAGGTCAACACGCTTCTCCCTCATTGTTGTCTTATCTTTCCCATGTTGATGGATGACAAAGGGAATTTGGCCTCTGTGTCATCTCATGTTTGTACCTCAGTTAATCAGGAAGTCATGGATTACAGTTTGAATGTTCCTACACACTCCAATCCACTCAATAATGTACAATTTACATGGGAAACCTTCTCCAGTTACATTGTGTTCACTATAATTTCCAGGGGTGCCAAAAATTGTGGCACGTGTTTTTGTTAAAGCACATTATTTCTTGATGACAGATTTCTTTTTCTTTGATTAAATTAATTTCAATGAAAGCTTGGATTTTTCTAATTTTTTCAGTGAGATTAAGCTACTTCACCAAAAGGTGGATTTTTTCTAACCCTATTTACACATCTTTACAAGGGGTGCCAATAATTGTGGAGGACACTGTAAAAACCAGCAGATTGTTAAAACACTACTCCAACGGGACAAGCCTTAAAAGAGCAGTGGCATGGGTACTGAAGTTTATGGATGTACTTCAGCAGCGAAGGAAGGCCAGAGAGAATACACAAAATGAATAAAATCAGCACAAATTGCAGAATGACAATATAAAACCAACCATCCCTGAACTTGACAAAAGCTAAAAGGCAATAGTGTGTTTTTGTCCAGGGATAAACCTTCAAAGCAGATTTTGCAGCATTAAACAATGGAGGTATAAAAAAAATCAAGTCATCTATGCAAGCTGGATACAGTGATTGTCTATTGAATATTAAGAGTAGGCAGTAGACTTAGTAAGTTAGCTTTACCTACAGAAATAAAATACCCTGCAATCTTACCAAAATCCAGTCATGTGTCAAAGCTTATCTTCATTATATACTAGAAGGATTGATCATATGGGGAGAAATCACATGCTATCCACCCTCTGTTAGCATTTTTGGATAACACATGCTAATTTTGCATGCAGTAAAATTCTCAAAGGATGCATGGTATGCCAGTGGCATTTCCCAAAACCAGTTGAGCAAAAAATGTCGGATCTTCCCATTGACAGGATCTTTGCTGACCTCCCTCCCTTTATATACACTGGAATGGATTACTTTGGACCTATTAAAATAAAGTGAGGAAGGAACACTGTGAAAAGATATAGAGTTATATTTACTTGTTTGAATCACCACGCAGTCCACCTAGATGTGTCCCATACACTTGATACCACTTCCTGCATAAATGTAATAGGAAGATTCATATGTCGAAGAAGACAAATTAAAGAAATTTGATTAGACAATGGAACTAACTTTGATGGTTCTAATCATGGATTAAAACAAGCTCTGACAGAACTGAATCAAAGTAAAATCCAAAGTACCCTTATCCATAGTTGGAATAAAATGGATTTTTAACACACCTCATGGAGCTCATCACAGATGTGTTCGGGAGCATTTGGTGGAAAAGGTGAATAAGGTGCTCTCTTCGATAGTGGAACAGCAGGTACTAGATGATGACCCTGTCTTCTATGAAGTGGAGAATATTATGAATGAGTGTTGAATCACTCCTCATTTTCTAATGACCCAAATGACCTCAAGGCACTGACTCCAAACCATATCCTCCAGCTAAGAAGTCATCCGAATCTACCTCCAGGTCTGTTTAAGAAGGAAGAAATCTGTATTCGTAGACAATGGAGGTCGGTACAGTATATAGTGGACCTGTTCTGGAAGTGATGGATAGCAATGAATAGCGATGGACCTATTAAGAATGACAAAAATGGAATAAAGAACAGCGATGCTTAGCCATAGGGGATCTAGTTCTTGTAGTGGACGAAACTGCTCCCAGAAGTCCCTGGCTTTTAGGGCGTGTAACAAAGACCTTCACAGATTCCAAAAGATTTGTGCATGTCAGGACGCGTACAAATTAAATGGAGCGACCAATAAACATGCTTTGTCTTCTCGTGGAAGCAGTGTAGCTGATTTGAAACATGTTTCAAACATTTGACTATACACGTATACTAACACGGACATCACCCCCTCATTAGTTTTTTACACAAACAATCTTTGCCATTTTTGCCACTTTGGAAAATCTTCCAAAGAATCTTTTTGGATTCATAACTATTGTTATGAATCTTTACTCTTTTGTTGTTTTGCTGCTAATTAATCATGTATAAACATAGCCAAACATTTGTAAATTACACTACAGTATATTGCCAAACGTATTGGGATACCTGAACTTTAATGACACACATGAACTTTAATGACATCCCATTCTTAATACATAGGCCTTAATATGGAGTTGGCCCACCCTTTGCAGCTATAACAAATTCAACTCTTCTGGGAAGGCTGTCCACAAGGTTTAGGAGTGTGTTTATGGGAATTTTTGACTATTCTTCCAGGAGAGCATTTGTGAGGTCAGGCACCCAAGACCGTTCTTCAGGCCCGTAACCCTCCCAATCCACGAGGTACTGCAATCCACGACCCCGGCAACGGACGGCCAGCAGACGACGTACCGTAAAAACTTCACCCCCACCTATCAGCTTTGGCGGTGGAGGAGGAAGAGCAGGAGATGCCAGGGGACTAACAGCATGTGGTTTTAGCAGGGAGTATCTTATGCATAGTGGCTGGGAGCTGGAGGCGTACTGCGGAGGGATTGACGATCTTTGTAATAGGAAAAGATCCCACGAAACGAGGAGCCAGCTGCCATGAAACCATGTGTAAGGGAAGGTCCCTGGTGTTCAGCCAGACCCATTGTTCAACCCACAAGGGAGGTGCTCGGGACTGACGCTGGTTAGCGTACCTCTCCATCCGGGCTCTGGAGTGCAGCAAAGAATCGATCCTCCAGGTGCGATGGCAATGGCGTAAAAACTGGTGGACAGAAGGGACCGTGACCTCTGTCTCCAAGGATGGGAACAGGGGTGGTTGGTACCCTAGGCAGGATTGGAAGGGAGAAAAAACCCATAGATGAGACTGGTAACGAGTTATGGGCGTATTCAGCCCAGGACAGGTAGGAACTCCATGTTGATGGCGAGTGGGATGCCAGACAATGCAGCATCCGCTCCAGGTCCGTTCCGTCTGACCACTGGACTGGGGGTGGAACCCAGAGGACAGACTCGCTGTGGCTCCAAGCAGCCTGCAAAACTCCCTCCAAAAACAAGAAACAAATTGTGGGCCTTTGTCAGACACAATATCCATTGGTAACCCATGGAGCCTAAAAACATGCTCAATTAACTGTGCTGTCTGCTTAGCAGATGGAAATCTAGGAATGGGAATAAAATGGGCTGCCTTCGAGAACCGGTCCACAACCGTAAGCACCCCTGTGTATCCCCGTCCTTCTTATCTACGAAAAACCTGCCTGGAGTCTCATCCGAAACCCCAGACAGTGAATGACATGCTCTGCCCAGCTCTCAGTATGGATGACAAAATTGTCTAGGTAAGCTGACACATACCAGCTGTGGATGCATGGGCTGTCTGCGGGAACTTTGAGGATCGCTGTTTGAAGGGACTGCTGTAATAGGGTCAAAACACAATGTCTATCAGCCGGTGCCCCATAGACACCAATGGGGAGAACACGGAATAGCCAGTGACCATTGGGGGTGCTGAAGGCCATTTTCTCGGTGGCAGCCAGGTTGAGAGGTACCTAGGATCGCCCTTTCATGAGGTTCAGGCTGGATTTTAAGTAGGTCTTCCACTAGTTCATCCACCTCTGGCTTAGGGTAGCTGTCAAACTGGGAAAACTCATTCATCTGGCAGAGGTTGTTGCAAATCCAAAAGGATCCCTCAAGCTTGGAGACCATCACAATGTGACTGGACCATGGGTTAAGGGATTCATCTATCATTCCCAGTCACCACTTCTCATTTCCTCCTTTGTAGCTTGCAAACTGGTGGGATTCCATAGGACTTCTGCCAGAGGACATCCCCAGTCCTGAGTTTAGTAATAGACAAATGGACCACAGGGACCTCCCCCAGTACCCTGGTTAAAGGAGATGTCCCATATATCCATATTTGCATCCCCATTCAGGAAGAAGAAAGAAAATTATGTAGGGGGAGGTATAGGGGTGCTGTGGCTAGCACAGTTTCCTCACATCTCTGGAAACCAAGCTTCTAGTCTCCACCCTGGCTCTATGTATGTGTGGAGATTGCATGTTCCCACTGTGTTGTCATGGGGGTTCCTGCCCACAGTCCAAAAACATGCTAGGGTGAACTGGAGTTATCAAATTACCCAAAGGTGTGTGCGTGTGCATGCATACCCCCTATGATGGATTGGCACCATGTCTCGGGTGTAGATATCGGATGGATAGATGGAAAGAATATATAAAAGAGGATCAGTTAGGAGGCAGAAGTCTTTTCAAGGCAGTTATCCTCCAAGATTCCCACATGCATCCACAGATGGCTTTCCCTTTTCTTCTTCCAGCACCTTCTTCCCAGCGCAGGCTGCAAGCTGCAATGGGGAAGACAGTCCTGCCCCATAATTGGGGCAGTTAGCTTCCATCAGCAGCTGGTGGCCTTCATTGTGGTTGATCATGAGGAAACCACAGCTCAAAGCAGATTTTTTTTTTATCTCAAGAGGTTCAACTGCTAAGAGGATGAATGCTGACTAACATCACTACTGCTGACTGTATATATGGAGGAAACGAGTACATGAGTCTTCTTATTTGTCACTGCATCTACTTGGTGTTTTTCGGAACTTCCTTTGATAGGGCACTTCCGTGTTTGGGTGGGGGCATGTCCTCTCTGAGGGGCAGGATGATACAAAGAGGCTCACCAAAACTCAGAGCTCAGAGGCGAAGGTTGGTGTTTCATATTTATAGGAGAGTTGGTTTGTCCTAATGAAGAGGTCTGGGTGTTCACTGATCACTCACCACAAGCAGTAAGTGGTCCTTTGACAGCCAGAGTTAAGGGTAAGATTAGATAATCACCAGTCAGATATGCCATAAAGGGACTTTAAAAGTATGATTAAATTAATAGAATGGGTTTTTGGTGTTTGCTGTTGGCTTTGAGTTAAGATCAAATGTAAACATGTAAGGATACAAATAACAAGAAACAGAAGTGGAGATGTTATACTCAGGTGATACAGTACATGACAGAGGTCACAGTCCCAGGTCACGTGAGTGTATCAGAACAACAACAACAACAACAAATTTATTTTTTGTATAGCGCATTATCACAACATTACATTGTCCCAAAGCGCTTTACAGCATCCCCACCCAAAGCCCCCAGTGAGTAAGCCATAGGCGACAGATACACAGCTTTGACAAACTAAGTAATTTATTAACATTTTACACCATATTTCAGGTACATTGAGTTATCTATATCTCCAAAAAGATATAAATGAAATTACAGTAACATTTCCTTGTGCCTTTATGCAGTCTGGAACAGGGCCTAGTCCCCTTATATAACCCTATAGTTGAAAGACTATTTGGGGGGATATATCTGATATATGTATTATAGCTTCCTTAACAGATTACTAGTGTTTCACCACTTGTATTATTGGTTTATTATGATTATTATGGTTTCTGTTCGCTTATGCATGCATGTCATATGTACTATGTTATTCATATAAAACATTTGTCTCAGCATCTCTGCAAGCTATGGGGCACGTTCATCCTGATCCAGATTCCATCGCAGGGCAGAAGCACAGAAACACAGACAGGAAAGCCAACTTAGAGTTCCTAGTTCATCTAAACTGCAGTGTTTTTATGATAATGTGAGCTCATTGAAGGACCCAGAGACCCACAAACACAAGGAGAGCAGGCAGCTTCTCTCCTGGCAGAGCAGCAGCCGCAAGGGGGCAGAACGACCTTTAGAGACTCATGCTGCTCACACTGACATCCAGCGGCAAGAAATAGTATTGCATCTGGAAATCTGCATATGTAAGTAAATATACAGCTTAGTATGTAAGAGTAAGCAAATAGTTAATTTAAATGTAGAGCCATACAGTAAATTGTGTTCTTTTGTGCTTTAATAACCAGCTTTGCAGAAACTACTGTATTTTGGTCTTCCTGATACATAAACAGAAGATAAAAATAGACGCATGTGAATACAAACTTCCGTGTTTTCCTTCCGTAGCAGGTATGTAACTGTGATCCGCTCAGAAACCACACGGGGGTCTTACACATGCAGTCAAGCTCTCAGGATGAGGGGAGACGCACTCAGTACGAAATGAAGGAAGGTGATGCAACTGATAACCAGACCACAGAAAGACTGAACTCCATCACAACATCCGCCTGTGCTGCAATCTGCCTGCTACCTTTACTGTTCCACTGCTGCTAACTGGAATAAAATCAAAGGGATTTATTAGCGAGTGACACCCACACGCTGACAAGTTAGCGAGCAGCCTGCTCACTATTATAAATTTATCATAACTGAAATCTGCAGGTGGATGGCAGCAAATGGATGTTTTTTTTCCGCTTCTCCATTTATCTGTCAGAAAGAAAATAACATGTAAATACAAATGATGTGTTTAAACAGAATAATGGATAAAGCGGTAAACAGCAGAAAACTGCTTATTATTTTGTTCATATCACTGCATACATATCACTGCATATCACGCGAATTTCAGTGACCTCTGAGTTTGCTCATCTTCCTGGTCATCTTATTGTATCATAACACTCAGGAACTTTCAGAACTCCTTCTGGTTATCAGCTTAATTTCCCTGATACCTGTGATGTCAGTGTTATTGTTACATGGACACTGAAGACTTTTATCTGTGATTTAAATAAAGCATTAGAAAGAGATGTGAATAGATGTTTCAGTGCCATATCTAATCTGCACAGTTTCTGCACACCTGAAATAGAAGTGATGTCTACTTGTACTGGGTAAGTCTGCCTCTTGGTCCTCTGCACTGCAGAATCTTATGGCTAAATAGGCCTACTGCATTTTGCTGCCATCTGCTGGAATTATTGGGGAACAGAACATAAAATAACTAAACACTAATAATCTGACCAGCAGGCCTTTGATCAAGTTTTTATTAACATTTTTTGGTTATAACAATCACAAAAGAAATTACAAACAACAAATAAATCAAAAACAGAAGCGAAATTACATGATAAAGACCTGATAACAGCAGTAGCCTCGTCCCAAAACTCAATAACTGAAGTCTGAGCCCTATACTGTCTGGCAGTGGGCATCCTGAAAATACTGTAACCATGTTGTTAGAGAAAGAATGTATGATGTAATCCATCTATGAACAATCAGTTTTTAGCTGCTGTCAAGCCCATCAACAACAGACGACACTGTCCTCTACTGACCAACAGGTCTATGGAATGTAGGAGGAGATCAAAGGAATTTCAAGTGAACACAAGAAGAACATTTAAACAGACTGTGCTTCTACATACTGAAGGCTTTTTAAAGAATGAAGTTATTTTAAACAATCTGTGATTCAATTCATGGAAAGGGTAGTTAATTCCTTGAGCTCAGAGAAAACCTTAAAGGAAACTAAAGAATGAGGGAAGGTTACGTGAGGCTAATTCACATGGAATATAAACAGTTTCTACAGCACCCTCTCGTGGCCACATTCATTAACTGCAGAATACTCTGAGCAGATGTGTTGTTTTTGTACCACCTTAGAAATCATAAGTGAACAAAGCCGTACAATATTTCAATAATTCTCAGGGTTTGTGGTATCATTGCACTAAATGGGAAATTAAATTTAAAAAAATGTATTATGAGTAAACTATTGATTCAGGATACAATGTGAATCTGTTTAAGGATACAAAGCTTTTCCATCCATCCAACCGTTTACACTGGATTTGGTCATGGGGTTGAATTGGTAAAACTCCTGTGTTATATACATACTGTCATTTTATTTTATCTGTTATTTTTTCTAACAGCTATCACAGGATAGTGGCAGGATGTGTACCTGTATCTGGATGAAGATCTGGGTCTTTTCCAGACTCAGTAAATGGCGGCTAATCCCCCCCCCCAGGACACTGATTAGCAGATTACTGACACTGCATTGTTATATACTCTGTCTCTCTCAAGCGGTCCACTTCAGCTGCAGATCTCCCAGGCAGTGGCCCCCTAACACTACGCTGGGATGCAGGACCATAGCTAATTACAAATGTGATGGATCCATTCAGCCCATGTTTTCTCACTGGTCTCGGTAAAATTCGATCTGCTGCTGAGTTAACAGGCCAGCTGAAGCAGCTCACCTTCAGAATGATGCTGACAGGAGCCTCCTCAGACGGTGTGTTGTGCCTCAAGAAGATCCAACCCTGACTGATGATCCTGTTTGTCCTGCTTTTCAAATCATGGGTGGAGCTGAAGGAAAGACATGCAGTGACCAAAGCTCATACTGTATATCATGGATTGTCATATACTGTAATACAGCTGTACAGAATACAAACAGGACAACAAGACGTCACACAAAGGCAGGATCTGAGTAAGCAGCTGGGTGTGAAGAAGGACTACACTGCTGTGCCCTTGGTTGAGGTGGGTAAAAGTCTTCAGTGTAAGCTGAGGTTTCACAAGTAGCTAAAGAAATAGCTCAGCGTGAAGAGCATGTGACTTAAAAGTGGTACTCTATGGTTGTAGGTTCAATGTTGGCTTGAAGCCAGTCTTACCTTTTCTATATCTATTAGGTTTTTTGTTTCCTGGTGTTTATTACTTGGTGTATTTTCTGATTTTCTGTTTCTGCTATGTTTTATTATTTCTGTGTATTATGGTCCTAGTCTCTCTGGTATTGTTACTCTAGTGCTTGCTATGCATTCTTAGTCTTTAGGGTTTGCTCTGTACCTTAGTTCTGTGATCATTTAGTGATACTACTTCCACCGGTTTCTCATTGTTCCTGCACCTCCCTTGATTGGTTGATTATGAGTTACCCCTGTCCCTTGTTCTCCCTGGATTCCTGTGTGTATTTAAGTTCCTGCCTTAGTTCATTTCCCCTGTGGGTCATTGTGTTAGAATCTGTGTGAGTAAGTTTGAGTTTGCGATGAGTTGCATTTGCCCGTCTCAGTTTACCGCTCTGTTCCTGGTCTAGTTCTGTTCCCTTACCTGTTTTTTAGCCTTCTTGTACCTCAGTGTTTCCCCATCTGTTTATGACCCCTTGTGATCCTTTGTTTTTGTAGTATTGTTTCTTGGAGCCATAAGTGGATTGTTGCCTTTTTCCTGTCTGCACACTGCCACGCCGTGACAGCTGTGGTGTGAGGATAGACGTGCAGCTGAGGTGGGTGAGTGTTTACTGTAAGTGGAAGTAAAGCAAAGTAACGGACTACTACAGAGTCTTAGCTTTAAAATGAATGGCTAAAATCTGTAAAACAAAGAAATATAGGTGTACTATCTGAAATCATGAGAGGAAAAGTATGCTGTATCAAAGTCTATATATTTAATTAACCAATTCTGAGCAGACCACAAGTGGACCTGAACTGTTAAACCATTACAAAGCCTAAACACGTAGCGCAATGATAAGCCAAAAAACAGCAGCAATCTTTCTAAAAGTAGTATGAAAGATGGCATCCATCACACACTATTTCAGTGCTACGTGGCTTAAACAACACAAAATACTATCACTTTCTTCTTCATTCTGTTCTCAACTATAGCGCTATCTGTTGTTTCCGTCATGACGGAAACATCTGTGGACAACACTGAATGCCACTCTCTCACACAATCTCGTAACCTTCTCACTGAATAACATTAAAACCAATTAACAATAAGCAGGGGTGACAGATGTAGGGGAGAGTGGGGTGATTTGTGCCAGGGGGGAAGTTGTGCCACCCCCTGTTTCTAGGGAACCATAGAAGAAATTAGTCATGTGACAACACATTTTTGAAGGGTCAGCCATTTTACTCATCCTGCAAAGAAGAGAGCGTAATTGCATGAGAGGTAAACACATTTAAGTTCAAAAAACTGTTTTTTGCCTTTCAAAGTAAAATTTCTATGATCAAGGTTTTTTGATTGTTGCGTCTGAACAGTTATACACAAGTTTTAAAACATTTCACACATGTTTTAGTGCTTTGGTAAGCTACACTATGAGTCTATACAGCTAGCATGATGTTAGCTGAAAGCTGCTGGATGATGCATTTTTTCCAAAAGAATGGTGTTGGGGTGATTTGTGCCAAAGGGCCTGGGTTAAGTTGTGCCAACTTATGAATATTTTAAACATATTATTTTATTGTAATTGTACATTGTATTCTTACATTTTATCACTAAAACTATGTGGCATTCTTAATTTTATACCAAAAATAGAAATAGCCCATCATGCCACGGAGTTATAAAAGGAAGACAGGCAGGGCTCCCACTCCTCTAGATGAGATGGACAGAGCAGTGAAAGAGGTGGAGAAGGGGAAGTAATGAGGTCTGTGGATGGAAAGCCCATCTTCACTTTCAAAGAAAACGATGAAGGACTCATCCCTATAGAAGATGTGCATAAGAAACTACCCACACCACAAAAACTTGGTGGTAAAACCAGCCAGAAGGGAGCAGAAATTTATTTTCCCCTAGTGTATAGCTTCAACAAGTGGGATATCATGTAGTAGGCCAGACCTGTGAAGAGAACTGCAGTCAATTTGGTCTTCATTTGAATTTCATTTTATTCTGAACATGTGCTCATGTGGCGCAATAGGCTTGTAGAAAATTGACCTTTGATGTTGTAAAATAACTTTAAATAAACCTTAAATGAGCAATTTTGTTTTGAATTTGTCTAGCTTTTATATAGAATTACAGTTTCTGAGATCAAAATATACTGTTTTACTTAAATAATCAATGGCACAATTTACCCCAATGTATTCTCTCCAAAGGCACAACTTACCCCACACCGGGGGCAAGTTGTGCCACGAGACCACTTTTTTTCAGAAACCTATATTTCTTAAATACTGTATTTCAGATCCAAAGTGATTGTTCCCAGGGATGCACCACACCCTGAAATATATGTACATATTTTAGTTGGAAGTATTACTGTCATGGCCTCGCTTTAAAGTCACTTTAAGTAAAAACTGGCACAACTCACCCCACTCTCCCCTACATATAAACAAAAAAAAAGCACTTTCCAACAGCTCGTGCACTCGCATCAATGTTGGAAATGAAAACCCACTCATTGAGACCCATCCCAGAATTACCCTGGATCATTAGGCATCTACTTTCCTGAGGAATGAAAACTAACCACTCCGTTATGCATCAGGAACTGTATAGGAGCCTGGGAAGTTACTAGGAAGCAATGGCAAAATTGCAGCCCTTCTCTCTCCAACACACAAACACACACACACACACATTTATAAGCTACAAGTAAATAAAATAATCCAAACAAAAAGACCAGCAGTTCAGGGCTTACCTTTGGAGGCAGGCTAGCTGAGAAAGGTGCTTCACGTCCCACACTAAACACCTATAAACACAGCAACTCTTAAACTGAAAACTCCAAATGGTGCACTTACCCGTCATGCAGGGAAGGAACACCAGCACTGTGAGTAGCTGCCCCACTGATCATAACAAAAAGTAAAAAGTACAATAAAACAAACCACTGCACGAAGTCAAAACAATAAACCATTATTCCCACGTAGCTGTGACAAAACAGTTATCAAAATCAGTATAATGCTAAGAATCCCAAACAAATGGACTACAGTACATAAAAAAGCAGGGAGAGCTCAGATTAACCTGATTACAATGAAAGACGAAAACAATAGCAATATACAGCAAAAAAAATAGCAGAGTAAAAACATAACAGACTACAGAAGACCTCCCGGCATTGCGGTGACCAGACAAAACTGCCTGTCCCTCTGCAGCAGCTGGAACAGGGAGGAGTCTGCTCTGGCAAAACCCCACATGAATCCTGCAATAGGAGGACAGGCCCAGGAAGCTCTTGAGCTGCTTCTGGGTGGTGGGAGTAGGCCAGCTCACAACGGCCCTCACTTTATCCTCCATGGTGCTGATGCCCCTCCCCTGCATGGTGTGCCCTAGGTCACCTCTTACCACATGAAGTGGCGTTTCACCACATGGAGCTTGAGGCCTACAGCTCTCAACCTCTGAACCACATACCGCAGAGTCCAAAAAGGCACAGTGGACCAGGTAGACCAGACACTCCTGACAGGAGATGCTCTCAAGCAGTCTGTCCATCAGCCTGGTGAAGGTGGCAGGTGCATTACACAGCTCAAAGCTTAGGACTGGGAACTGCCACAGGTCCTTCCCAGTACAGGAAGTAGTCTTTAGTCTGGTCTCTGAGGTGAGGATCACCTGATAGGAGAGGAGCACCAAAGAGGAGAACCAGGAAGACCCCGATACCAGGTAGAGAGACAGGTAGAGAGGTAGAGAATCTTTCCCTGTCCCCCCTTCAGCAGCCTGTAATTAACACACAACTGTTAGTCGCCGTTCTTCTTTGGGACCCTGACGACCGGTGCTCCCCGAAGGCTTGATGACATCAGCCTGCAGTATGCTTTACACAGCCTTGTCACTCGCCACTAGGCACACTAAAGGGAGGCAATGGGTGACACTTGATGGGATGCACATCACCGGTGTCGATCCCATGTTCTGCTAACTGGGTCCCACCCATTTCCTCTTCCAGCCAGGAGAAACTGCCCTCGAACTCCAATTGCAGCTACCACTGTAGCTCCTGCTGCCGCATGTCCAGGCCAACGCAGTTCTTGGCCCACAGCTCTCCTGACGAGGACCTCTCCTCACCCATCTGTGGGTACTGGGAAAAAACAGAGTGGCTCAATGAGTTCTGGGATGGGGGCAGTGTGGGGAGGGCAGGATGGGCAGGCTCTGCACGGGGCTGTTCCAGATGCACTAACCACCTGAGTATGGGGGGCATGCCGATGACGGGTCTTCCTCAGAAACTCAAAGCCCTGCGCTGTAGGTCTAGCCAGCAGCCTGTAGCCCTGAGGAAGTCTAACCCCAGGATGCAGGAGTCCTGCAGTGCTGCTGTCCACACTAGCTGATGCACTGTCTTGCCCCCAATGACCACAGACAACAGTCCCTTGCCTCTCTTGGGGATGAACTCACCCGTCACTGTCCGCAGCGGCACAGAGTCCAGGTAGGCACCACAACAGGCATCACCAACATTAATGTGAACCCTGTTTCCACCAGGACAGAGCAGGGAACTTCCTCCACTGTGACAGGAATATGGCAGAATCCCACCACTGTCACTCATGGGGCATTGTCATTAGCTTCTGGGGGGAGTATGGTCAGACTGTTGGGCCCATCCTGTAGCAGGTGGTGATGGGGTGATTATGTTTGATGTCTATATAGCCTCCTCTGTGACCCTGTGCCATTTCCCCATACTTGACAATGCATAGGGCATTCCCTGATAAAGTGGTCAGGCTGGCCACACCCTCATCAGACACTGGGCCCATGATATGGGGTGTGTTGTGACACCGCACATAAGTTATCAGCAGATGCTGTTGTTGGTAAGGGAGGTACCACCTACACACAGCCTTTTAATGTTCCTCCCAGAAGCCTGGTGGTGCTTGTAGTTGTAGTAGTAACACCTATATACTGTAGGTACTGTCCCTTTAAGTAGCCTACATAAACACTTAGAGTTGTCAAATAGAAGAGAGCAGTTCGAAAAGGTCTTTGGAATTTAGAGGTTTACAAGAACAAAACTTTGTATTCTACGTTTCTTGTGTTGCTATCTCTTTTGTTTGTTTTGTTTGTAAGTCTGTTTTGCGCCATCTGCACAGCATGTTGTTTTTTTTATATGTGAATAATGATCAGTTAATATCGCACACGCTCGTTTCAGTTGTTCTTGTGCTGTTTCATATTGTGGTTTCTGTGCAGAAGGCTGTCAGTGTATTTACATTTACTGCTGTATTGCTTATCATGGCGGATGCAAGCACTGAGCATGGTGGAAGGCTTACTGAGGTAGATGTTTCTCTCACTGCCGTCCCTCCTTCCGTCACTGTTCATACCACGCCACTATGGAGGGTTACACAGTTAATTGACTTGCTGGACAGTTTGTCATTTGTCAATGCTTGGAGTTTGTCAGAATTTGTGGGTTTTTCCACCCACCTCTTGAGGATTGACCACAAGTTCTCAATGGGATTGAGGTCTTGGGAGTTTCCTGGCCATGGACCCAAAATGTCGATGTTTTGTTCCCCGAGCCACTTGGTTATATCACTGAACTGAAATATCCTGTGGTTTGTGTAGTATGTTTGGCGGCTGTTCAGTTCTATGTTTTATACAGTATGTGCATAACGATCAGCGCACGCTACAGCATCTTGTCTGGAGCAACACAGCATGTAACATCTCATCATTTGGTCTCTCACATGGGTTTCCCCAGCAGGTGTGTCTTCTCTGGGGAGGGCCCAGCCTACTCATCCCACATGATCTATCTCTCCACTGCCATCTCCAGGCTCACCTGCAGGGTGCATGGCTGCACCAGCTGAACATAGACACAGCAGCATAGACGCCGTTAGCCAGCACCCGAAAAGGCTCACCTGGCCGTCTGCAACCACCCCCCGGTCACTTTTCAAGCAGAATGCACTGCCCAAACCTCATTTTCAGCATCCCCACTACTGCAGCACAGTTGTGTCTGTCCCCAGGGCTAAGCAGTAAAAAACAGGACAATGCATCATCCATCAGGCACGTGGACAGCCACAGGGGTTTTTTTTTTCTCCAGCAGCAACACCCCCCTCCCCCAACATATGCATCAGCTCAAACTGAGCATGGGATGCTTCCCAGTCCAACCTACCAAACAACTTGATGGTTTTTAGAAGTGCTGCACCTTAGCAGATGCAGGTGGTGAACTGGGGTGGAATGTCAGGCAGCAACAGGGAACACAACCTTCTGCAGCCATGACCAGATGTGCCATGCTGGCTCAATAATTTTTTAAATTGAAAACAAACCAACATCTGTCTTCTGGTTATATAACAATTTAATTCTGACTTTGTTTATCCTCAGCAGGTTTTTAATTACCTAAAAATATATTGTTTTTGTAGTTTTCTCAAACATGCATTTCTGCTGTCTCACTTCCCCTCCATTTGTAGGTAGACATTGCGAAGTACACGCATTCCTGTTAGCCGACACATAGCTTCAAAATGCAACAAAGAATACCAATTTAATCATGCGTAAATGACTCAAACACTGATTTCACTTCCTAAAACATTTTGTTTTAAAACATATTTACTTGAATTTGTGCTGACTTTGTGCTTTCTATTTGTGTTCTGGGTTTTAGGTCCTAAATAAGAACAGAGCTGCAAAAATTGTGCCTGATGTGTTTTTCTGCAGTCAAAACTGTACGCAATTCAGAAAAAGACAAAAGATCATTCTTTCAAATACCACAAAATGCAAGCAAACATAAATTCTATAAAAACTATCAAAGCCTACTCAAATGCAATTGTCAACATACACTCACCTAAAGGATTATTAGGAACACCATACTAATACGGTGTTTGACCCCCTTTCGCCTTCAGAACTGCCTTAATTCTACGTGGCATTGATTCAACAAGGTGCTGAAAGCATTCTTTAGAAATGTTGGCCCATATTGATAGGATAGCATCTTGCAGTTGATGGAGATTTGTGGGATGCACATCCAGGGCACGAAGCTCCCGTTCCACCACATCCCAACGATGCTCTATTGGGTTGAGATCTGGTGACTGTGGGGGCCATTTTAGTACAGTGAACTCATTGTCATGTTCAACAAACCAATTTGAAATGATTCGAGCTTTGTGACATGGTGCATTATCCTGCTGGAAGTAGCCATCAGAGGATGGGTACATGGTGGTCATAAAGGGATGGACATGGTCAGAAACAAAGCTCAGGTAGGCCGTGGCATTTAAACGATGCCCAATTGGCACTAAGGGGCCTAAAGTGTGCCACGAAAACATCCCCCACACCATTACACCACCACCACCAGCCTGCACAGTGGTAACAAGGCATGATGGATCCATGTTCTCATTCTGTTTACGCCAAATTCTGACTCTACCATTTGAATGTCTCAACAGAAATCGAGAACTCATCAGACTAGGTGTCAGGGACCGAGATGGAAGGCACGAGGAACACAGACGAATTAGGAAAAAATCCTTTTTTTTAATTCACAAAAGAAAACAATTTAACAAAGAATAAACTTGGGCCCAAAATAACAACCTAAACCAAACAAACTGACCTCCTCCTAACAAGACACCATGAGGGCTATATATACACTGGTTGGCCAAACCACAAGACACAAAAAGGGGAAACCCAACAACAAATATCACAGATACATCAATACAAAGTCAGCTAATGTTTTAAACAAACCAAACAAAATCAAGTTAACTTAAATTAATCCAAAAAATGTACTTAAACAACAAAAAGAAACTAAATGCAAACTATTCCACCCCCCCACTGCAAACAACTAGGTGGAGTTGTCCAATTTCCTGCATTTAGCCCAGCTTCCATGTTGGCCACCTCTTTGACTGGAGCAACAAGGAATCCTCCCCTGCACTCCACACACGGTAAATCAAAGGAAATAATTTAACTCAATATATACCTAACACATTATTCCAGTTAACTAAACGTGCGCGCCTCGTCTAGTAACTGGTTAAATGTGACAAATAAAGAAATACCTAAACAATTAAATAATTACTAATTTAGTGCACTTAAACTAAACAAACTCCAACACAGAATAACAAATGACCATAAATAATACAAATTAGCTGTGTGGCTGTGGGGCAGCCATCACACCAGGCAACATTTTTCCAGTCTTCAACTGTCCAATTTTGGTGAGCTCGTGCAAATTGTAGCCTCTTTTTCCTATTTGTAGTGGAGATGAGTGGTACCCAGTGGGGTCTTCTGCTGTTGTAGCCCATCCGCCTCAAGGTTGTGCGTGTTGTGGCTTCACAAATGCTTTGCTGCATACCTCGGTTGTAATGAGTGGTTATTTCAGTCAAAGTTGCTCTTCTATCAGCTTGAATCAGTCGGCCCATTATCCTCTGACCTCTAGCATCAACAAGGCATTTTCGCCCACAGGACTGCCGCATACTGGATGTTTTTCCCTTTGCACACCATTCTTTGTAAACCCTAGAAATGGTTGTGCGTGAAAATCCCAGTAACTGAGCAGATTGTGAAATACTCAGACCGGCCCGTCTGGCACCAACAACCATGCCACGCTCAAAATTGCTTAAATCACCTTTCTTTCTCATTCTGACATTCAGTTTGGAGTTCAGGAGATTGTCTTGACCAGGACCACACCCCTAAATGCATTGAAGCAACTGCCATGTGATTGGTTGATTAGATAATTGCATTAATGAGAAATTGAACAGGTGTTCCTAATAATCCTTTAGGTGAGTGTAATTTTTCCTATATTTATGATAGGTCATTTTATGTCTCTGCGACAAAGCCAATGACCTCATCTAAGTCTGACCTAATGTTAAATTAAGTCTTAAGTGGCATTGTTTCTTTATGGCTTTATTATAAATTCAGGCAATGGTTGATTAATGGTTAGGGAAGCACATTTGTGGTTGAAAGATTGCTGGTTCGAATCCCCGACCAGCAAGGCACCACTGAGGTAACCCAGAGCAAGGTACTGCTCCCTGGGTGCTGAATTAGCTGCCCCCTGCTATGTCACAGGTACAGGTGTAACTTACAGTTTTTCTCGATTGCTTACACACTATTACAAGTATTATGAGCTAAATTTCCAAAACCATCACGCCACCTACCAAAATACACACCCAAGTCAGCACAGCTTGAACCCAGTTAGCACACAATAATCCAGAGGGAAGCACAGCCAATCAGAATTGTTCACACACCAATCAGAACCTTCACTTGTTAGATAAAAGGGCCATGTGTCAGTTCACTTATATTGGAAAAATGGATCTACAAAGACCTGAACGTAGAGGAAGGGGACACAGAAGAGGAGATGGAAGAGGATGAGCAAGGGCAAGGAGACAAGTGGTTTCCACAGCATGCTACGGTGTCATTTGGGACAATGTCAGTTTCCACAGGACTGCTGTAGTTCGTGACTGGTTCACGAACAACCCAAGATTCAGAAATATCTTTTTGGCAGCATATTCTCCCTTCCTAAATCCCATAGAAGAGTTTTTCTCGGCATGGCGGTGGAAGGTCTATGACCGAGGCCCTACATCCGTATTCACCTCCTCCAGGCTATGGAGGAGGCCTGTTCTGACATTACAGTTGAGGCTTGCCAGGGGTGGATTAGACATGCAAGGGTTTTTTTTCCCCCGCTGCCTGACTAGGACTGATATAGCCTGTGATGTTGATGAGACTTTATGGCATGATCCAGACCAAAGACAGGATGCTGAGGTGGAATAATGTTTTTGGTGTGTGTTGTACTGTATAGTACATGAATAAAAATGTGCCACTGTATGTACATTGGTTGCGTCTTTTGTGTTCATCATGTGAAAAGGTTTTTGAGGGGAAGAACCACAAGCAACATAACTTGCCAGTTTTGGAAATATTGTTTTTAATTTATTGCATCAATGTGTAAGACTATGTTGTAGTGTGTGTGTTTTTGAGGCCTTGTGTGTGATGTCTGTGGGCAAAGTTTGGTTTTTCAGCAACAGTGAATGGTTCTGAGTGTAGAGCTTCATTTTGACCTGAAAATACGATGTTTGGGAAATTGGGTGAGACGTTATGGATTTGTGTTTACTGTTTTGAGAATATGAGGCATAGTTTCAAGAAATGTGTTTAAGCAATCGAGAAAAACTGCAATCAATGAACCAATCAAGGGAAACACAGGAGCAATGAGAAACAGGCGGACACAATAACTCTAAGAACACACAGAACTAAGAGAATTAACAAAGACTAAATTAACTAAAGACTAAGAATCTACAGCAAGCAATAGGGGAAACACCACCAGGAAAAACTAGAAACAAGAATACATAGAAATAATCACAATAAACCCAGGGAATCTGTAGAATAAGAAAACATGAAAAAATAAACACTAGAGAACAAAAATCCAGGAAACAAAATTGGTTTGATTGGTCTCAAGCCAGTCTCAAACACACAACACAAGGGAACAGTATCTGAGCTACACACTGAGACCAATAACCTATGCAGCAGTCTGGGGAACTGGGAAACATTAGGGAAGACTGGGAACTAAGACAGAGAAGGGAAAAGTCGGAATGGCCAGCAACGCCTGCTGGCCAAATGTGGAAGGGTCACATTGGGCGGGGTCGGATGGTACAGACCCTGTCAAAGTGATGGTTACACTTAAACTCCAGCTGTGAAACTGCAAACCATTTGCAAAGGTTTGCATGAGCAGCTGCATCGAGGTAATGTTATACTGGGCCTCATGCTTCCCCTAGAAATCACAAGTGAACTAGAGAGATTAAATTATCTCTCTAGAAGAATAGCCAGACTGTGGATGTTATGCTTTCTGCAGACTCCCTGGTCTGACAAAGCTTGGGGGGGAAAAAACTGACACTGAACACTTACAGAGGATCTTTATGGAACTGTCATGCAAAATTTCTTCCACCTGTAATGTACTGCTGTTAGGCCGCTGATGTAATCGCAATGATGCAGTTTCAGGATACCCAGTAAGTTTCAAGTAAGGGTGAACTTGAAACTTACTGGGTTCTTTGAAACTGCATGAAATTACATCTGAAGCCTCGTGTGAAAATGAACTGGAATGGGTAACTGCGAACATGGAGAAATCGCTTCGCAGCACTATAGATCTTGATGAAGAGAATTGAAGAGAACAAAAATAATTATAAATTCCTATTTGAATCTGTGTCTAAGTTAACACAGAATTATTCAACGTTAAACTCGCAAGTCTCACAAGCTTTTAAGAGTGATGATTTCATTACATTTCTTGGTAACACTTTACATTAAGTGTACCTTCATCATGCATTCATAGAACATTCAGTGCACCTTCAAAATGCATTCATAGAACATTCATAAGCAGCATGCAAGTACACCTTAATGTCCTAACATCCCTCAACAGCTTTAATATACATTAATTAATAATACATTAATTAATAAGAAATAAAAAAAATAATAACAAACATGACATGATTATACAATTATAATGTTTGTTATTAATGTATATTACAGCTGTTAAGGGATGGCAGGATGTTAAGGTATACGTACATGATGTTTATGATTGTTTTATGAATACTTAATGAATACATTACGAAGGCGCACTGAACGTTTTATGAATGCAATATAAAAGCATTATGAAGGTGCAGTTAATGTAAAGCATTACCCATTTTTTAATAGTAATATATAGCTAAGATTAGACAAATCATCCAGTGCACGTCTATAGCTACTAAGGGTGTCACGATCCTCCAAATCCTCGATTCGATTACATTTTCGATTCTAAAGTCACGGTTCGATTCGATTCTCGATTTAAAAAAGAAAAATTTGAAAGCACAAGCTATGCCATTTTAAGACTTTTATGCAATATAATAATATCTGACCTTTGTTCGCAATGTACCACACACCACATTGTCAAATTTAAGATGTTTATTAACAATATAATGTAACAATAACTTTTATCTTGCGTTCTACTTGGGATTTCGTAGCGCGGTTCTAGCACGCTAATTAAATGTCTAAAACCGGAGTTTTCTACCACTGAATAAGGTGGCACGTCCGCGGCTATAAATACTCCTACCGCGCTTGTAATTGCCTTTGCACGTGTTGAGTTACTTGGAAGTTTTATTCCAAATGAAGACGGGAGAGTAGTTTGTGTTACACTTGTCGGTTTAACAGATAAATCTATGTTTTTGTGGTGCCTGTGGAGATGCCCTGCCATGTTAGTCGTGCTGCCGGTGGAATAATGTGGTATACGTCAGAGCATGTGAGTGGAGCGGAGCGGTGAGAATTTCCGCTCCTCGCTCACGAGGCTGTTGGGTCCGCCCGCTCATCCGCTCTAATTCGCACTAAGCCGCTCCGCTCAACACCGCTCCTCGCTCCACTAAAATGTCCTCCCGCTCCAGTCAAATCGCTCCACGCTCGCTCCAATTTAAAAGAGGAACAAATAATCTGCATGCCTAACAAATGTCACCTTAAACCGAAGCCTTATGTCATAAAGAAATATGAGCAACTGCAACATTGCCAGTCAGAACAGAAAATATTTATTTTTAAGGAACCTATCGGCAACAACGGACAGGTTTGGAAATGGCATTCCACACAAAAATAGGCTTAAAAATAAAGGAATCAGTGGGTTTAATAGCCTAAAGAATATACAGACACGTTTTAAATTCCTCAATTTTTTTCTGTTGATGCAGCATGTCTCTAAAATAAAATTTTACGTTACGTGAAATTAAAAAAAATCTTATTAGACCTACTTTGAATGACAAAACGAATTTATTTGATTACCAATATTTACTTTATAGGCTTTTATACTTTACCCAGCAAACAAGGGACATCCAGAGGACGCCCTTAGGTCGTCCGCAATACGTCCCTTTTTTGGGGATGTCCTAAGGACGTCCTTAGGACGACCATGTTATTATGAACACTAAAGAAATCCTTCAAAAGCAAGTTGTTGTGACAGTTTCCAGGAATACCATTTTAAATAAATAATTTTATCTTAAGTACTTCCTTTTATTAATGTTCCATCAGGATGTCCAGAACTCGTCCTTTGAGGACGATTTCCGGACCAAAAGAGGACATCCTGAGGACGACCTAAGGACGACCGTGTTACTATGAACAATAAAGAAATCCTTCAAAAGCAAGTTATTGTGACAGCTTCCAGGAATAGCATTTTAAATAAATAATTTTATCTGAAGTACTTCCTTTTATTAATGTTCCATCAGGATGTCCAGAACTCGTCCTTTGAGGACGATTTCCGGACCAAAAGAGGACATCCTGAGGACGACCTAAGGACGACCGTGTTACTATGAACAATAAAGACGACCGTGTTACTATGAACAATTAAAGAAATCATTCAAAAGCAAGTTGTTGTGACAGCTTCCAGAATAGCATTTTAAATAAATAATTTTATCTGAAGTAAAAGTATCTTTTATTAATGTTCCATCAGGATGTCCAAAACTCGTCCTTTGAGGACGTCCTAAGGATGACCCAAGGAAGTCCGTGTTACTATGAAAAATATAGTAACAAAAAGTGGTCGCACGGTTTTATGTAACGGTTTATTAACTTGATTTATTCTTTTTTTTTGTGGTCTAGCTCTCTAACAATTATAGAACTATAGGAGTGAAGCCCGTTCTTCTGTGCCACTATGAAAAATAAAGAAATCTTTCAGAAACAATTTATTATGACAGCCCGCAGGAACAGTATTTATAAATATATAAAAACTGACTGGATATGCATGGCTGTCGAGTGAATTGCATGCTACATGCTAGTGAATTGCAGTCAGATTCAAACTTAGGCCAGCTGCGTTTTTGTACTTGATGCCATGGAGACGCTTTTTGCGGCTCGCGCTCCCTCGCTCACCCTCACGCGCAGTTCAAAGCACTGTCACGGGTAAGACGCGACACTCTTCTTTGTGCATAAAACTTTAATAAAATCCTCTAAGTATCATATTAACGTGTATAAAGTGATAAAATACGATGGGTTGAAACACATTTAGGCGTAATCCTACATTATTTTTTAGTGTCATTGGTATTAAACCGATTAAATCAACATTTAAAATTCCTGTCAGAACGAGCTAACGGTATCGCTATGAATTTTCTAGGAAGAGTTGAGGAGATATCTATCGCCTGTGCTGACAGTTTTAATTAGCAGTAATGAAGTAATTCAAAGGACTCACTGAAAGTTTCACCACATTGTTGTTCTTGCTGTACATTCTTGTCATCTATACGTTTGATAAGAATAGTACACTTGTATGATTTATCAGTTTTCTTTGTGAAATACTTTGCGAATTCCATCTCGGCCAATTTGTGTAACAGTCTTGATATTTGTACAGATGAATTCTGGGTAGATTTGGGCACGCCTCAGAATTGTAGTGTGAGCGGTATCGGAGCGAAATTGGAGCGAGACAAAGCGACCGCTCCAGCCTTAATTAGAAAACCCGCTCCGCGCTCTGACCAAATTCCGCCCGCTCCGCTCCTCGCTCACGCTCACGCTCGGCTCACATGCTCTGGTATACGTACATAGCAGAGCTTGCAAACTGTGTTTTTTTGTCGACAACACGAACGTTGTCAACATAACTCACTGGAAATCCAAAATACTTCCACACCGGTGACTTCAGTGAAAGAGGAGGGGGTTCAAGTTCTGTCGACGGGTCTCCTGCGTCTGCAGTTGCCATGCTATCTTTTGGCTGTTTCCCAGCAAACAGCAAGTCGTCCTTAGGTCGTCCATAGGACGTCCTCTTTTGGTCCAGATCTTGTCCTCAAAGGACGTCCTTAGGACATCCTGATGGAAAGTTTTTTTTACGTCCTTAGGATGACTTTTAAGGACGTCCTAAGGACGTCTAGAGGACCAGTTATGGACCTTTTAAGGACATTTTCAGGACCAGTTATGGACATTCCGAGAACATATTATGGACTTTCCAGGAACATTTTAAGGACATATTGTGTGAACATATTATGGGCATTAAGCCCACGTAAATCCCTTTTTCTAAATAATTAATATTTGACATTTTACCAGTAATACTAGGGACATAAACAAGGGACAGCCTGAGGATGTCCTTTGGAGGGCCAGCTCAATGTCCTTTATTGGGTACATTCTTAGGATGACCATGTTACTGACATGCTGCTGTGGCCAACAGGTTACCCCATACTGTGGTCTGTGTGGATCCCAATGTCTCAGTGCAGTGATGGGGACACTGTACCGTAAAGTGTTGCCGTCCTTCAGATAGACATAAAACCGAGGTCCTGACTGTCCCAGGTTATAAAAGATCCCTGTAGGGTTGGTACCCTGATGTTCTGGCTAAAATTGCCCACTGTTGCCTTATCAAATCTTACCTAAGGTGGCTTATCAAATCTGGCCTCCTAATCATCCCCTTTATCTAACTGGTAAATTCTCTCCTGCTCCTTCACCACCTTAGCTACTGTGTGGTGAGCGTACTGGTGCAGAATGGCTGATGTCACATCATCCAGGTGGGTGCTACACAGTGGAGGTGGCTGAAGTGGCTCCCTATTGCATCTATAAAGCACTTTGGGTGTCTATAGTTCTATATAATGTAACTTTCATTCATTCTTTCATGAAAAGTAATGAAATCCTTCAAAATTCATTATGACAGCTTGCTGGAATAGCATTTAAATAGATATAATTTTGTCTTAAGTATTTCTCTGTTTATTAATGTTCCATTAGGATGTCCAGAGGACAGCCACAGGATATCCTTCAGCTTTGACCTTCTTTGAAAAAAATTTTAAAAATTCGTTGAAATATATATTTTTATTGTAAGAACATTAGAAATTTTCTTTAAGTTTCTAATTTAACAAATGGCATTAAGAAAAATACAACATAAATATTAAGACAACACATTTTAAAGGTCTTCTTGTGAACATTTCATTCTGAGTCATCAGTATCGATGGCCGGATATTGCTTCCTTACTTCAGAACCTGTGCCCTGTAACAAAAGCATTTATGGAATGTTTGATCCCAATCCATTGATTACTTCATTACTGCTAATTAAAACTGTCAGCACAGGCGATAGATATCTCCTCAACTCTTCCTAGAAAATTCATAGCGATACCGTTAGCTCGTTCTGACAGGAATTTTAAATGTTGATTTAATCGGTTTAATACCAATGACACTAAAAAATAATGTAGGATTACGCCTAAATGTGTTTCAACCAATCGTATTTTATCACTTTATACACGTTAATATGATACTTAGAGGATTTTATTAAAGTTTTATGCACAAAGAAGAGTGTCGCGTCTTACCCGTGACAGTGCTTTGAACTGCGCGTGAGGGTGAGCGAGGGAGCGCGAGCCGCAAAAAGCGTCTCCATGGCATCAAGTACAAAAACGCAGCTGGCCTAAGTTTGAATCTGACTGCAATTCACTAGCATGTAGCATGCAATTCACTCAACAGCCATGCATATCCAGTCAGTTTTTATATATTTATAAATACTGTTCCTGCGGGCTGTCATAATAAATTGTTTCTGAAAGATTTCTTTATTTTTCATAGTGGCACAGAAGAACGGGCTTCACTCCTATAGTTCTATAATTGTTAGAGAGCTAGACCACAAAAAAAAAGAATAAATCAAGTTAATAAACCGTTACATAAAACCGTGCGACCACTTTTTGTTACTATATTTTTCATAGTAACACGGACTTCCTTGGGTCATCCTTAGGACGTCCTCAAAGGACGAGTTTTGGACATCCTGATGGAACATTAATAAAAGATACTTTTACTTCAGATAAAATTATTTATTTAAAATGCTATTCTGGAAGCTGTCACAACAACTTGCTTTTGAATGATTTCTTTAATTGTTCATAGTAACACGGTCGTCTTTATTGTTCATAGTAACACGGTCGTCCTTAGGTCGTCCTCAGGATGTCCTCTTTTGGTCCGGAAATCGTCCTCAAAGGACGAGTTCTGGACATCCTGATGGAACATTAATAAAAGGAAGTACTTCAGATAAAATTATTTATTTAAAATGCTATTCCTGGAAGCTGTCACAATAACTTGCTTTTGAAGGATTTCTTTATTGTTCATAGTAACACGGTCGTCCTCAGGATGTCCTCTTTTGGTCCGGAAATCGTCCTCAAAGGACGAGTTCTGGACATCCTGATGGAACATTAATAAAAGGAAGTACTTCAGATAAAATTATTTATTTAAAATGGTATTCCTGGAAACTGTCACAACAACTTGCTTTTGAAGGATTTCTTTAGTGTTCATAATAACATGGTCGTCCTAAGGACATCCTTAGGACATCCCCAAAAAAGGGACGTATTGCGGACGACCTAAGGACGTCCTCTGGATGTCCCTTGTTTGCTGGGTTGTTGTAGCTGTTAGGTTGACTCGCAGCACTTCAACAAGCGTGTTTTTTTTTTCGCTTGGCAAACCAAGATGACGTAACATGGGGGCGTGGCAGCATCGACGATTCCATTTTTTGATTCGATAATCGAGATTGAGCATGAATTTCGATCGATTTCGATATAAAATCGAAAACGTGACACCCTTAATAGCTACACACAGCTGCTAGCCTCCTGCTAGTCCGATGCATACTGATAATGTGACCTTTGATTCTTTCCTTCCTCCAACTCCTACCAAATTCCTCAAGGAGATAGCAACACTGATTAGCACTACCCTGTTAAATGTGTTAAACTAGTCTCTTAGGCTTGTATATGTCCCAAAATATTTTAAACTAGCTGTATTTAGACCTGTTCTACAGAAGCCAAAACTTGAACTTAGTGATTTAAGAAATTATAGACCTCTCTCAAACTTTCCATTCATTTAAAAAATCCTGCAAAAGCTGTTGCCTGCCAGCTGTCTTCTTCCCTACAGAAAAATAATGCTAATGAATTATATCAGTCTGTCTTTAGACCAAACCACAGCACAGAAACAGCTTTGGTAAAAGTAGTGAATGATCTGCTTATGGCTTCTGACTGTGGCTGTATATCTTTGTTGGTATTACTTGACTTAACTACAGCATTCAATACTGTGGATCATAATATCCTCTTGGACCGGCTAGAATCTGTGGCTAGCATTAAGGAGACAGCCCTCTCTTGGTTTCGCTCCTATTCAACTGATCGTTATCAGTTTGTCCATATGAACAATGAATCTCCGAAGATCACCAAAGTCAAGTATAGTGTCCCACAGGGATCAGTGCAGGGCCCACTACTGTTCACTTTACATATGCTACCTCTTGGTAACATTATCAGAAATCATGGTGCAGGGTTTCATTTAGAGATGGGCGATCCACGTTTTTTCAGTACCGATCCGATTCCGATACACAACTGCCGATACCGATACAGATTCCGATACAAGAGCTCTTTTTACTTTGTTATACTTTACATATTATTTTTTTTAAGCTAGTAAATACAGATGGAAAAAATGTATGACAAAAAATATTTAATTAGGCTACTACAAACATACATAACGTACTGTTCCACCTCATTTGTTTTAAGCGTTTTTGAGGCATTTGCAGTTCAATATAAATATCTTCAAAGCAAATATACACAAGTGGCGAATACTTAAAATTTTAACAGTTTTTCTCCCATTGGCATCAGCGCACTTACACTTTTGTTGCGATGGCAGCCCCTCTTGTATCACAAGCAACGAGTTCGCAAAACAGTCCAATTAAGTTAGCGACTCCCAAATCATCCATTGCTTTGTTTTGTCTCGCAGTTGCGTGCGCTTTGTTAAATGGGATTTTCCATTAAACGCTATTCCCACCTCAAAACCTTATTTTACATAGATTGCAAAACGCTGTGCTTCCGGTTTCTGTTAAAAGCCTAAAATACTCCCAGATCGTCACGTCTTATCTTACGCTCCTCGTACTGCGAAGGGTATGCGCATGACGTCACAGCAGGCGGAAGTCGCTGTACTCACACCCACTGACTAGCAAAAAAGACTTAGGGGCAGTGATAGCGTTCGATTTGAATTCCGCAATGTAAAATGGGAAAGAGCTGTCGTGCGATTGATTGCCAAAAACTAAATAAGTAAGTATAGGACGTGGATCGGTCACGCATGGCCGATTCCCGATCCGTCAAATAGGTCTGGATCGGCGCCGATACCGATCCGAATATCGGTATCGGTGCATCTCTAGTTTCATTGTTATGTTGATGATACACAGTTATATACATCCATTAAGTCGGATGATGCATCACAGCTCTCTCAGTTAGAAGACTGTCTACTAGATATCCGGAGCTGAATGGCAAATAATTTCCTTATGTTAAACACAGAAAAAAACAGAAGTACTGTTAATTAGTCCCAAGGCTGCTTGAGGAAAGTTTGACAACCTCAACCTTGGTGGTCTTCCTACCCAACATAACACAATGGTCTTGGTGTTCTGGTTGATTCAGGTTTTTGTTTTGATGCTCACATTAAAAGTATTACTAGAACTGCGTTCTATCATTTACGGAACATAACCAAGCTTCGGAAGATGCTCTCCTTTCATGATATGGAAAACTAATACATGCCTTTATATCTTCCAGACTGGACTACTATAATGCTGTCCTTTCTGGTTACCCTTCTGGATCCTTACATAAACTTCAGCTAGTACAAAATGCAGCAGCCAGAGTTCTTACAAATACTATAAAGTTTGATCATATTAGCCCTGTTCTATGCTCCCTTCATTGGCTTCCAGTTAAGTCTTGGATTGACTACAAAATATTGCTATTAACTTACAAAATACTGAATGGTCTTGCACCAAAATACCTTAGTAATCTGCTGGCCTTATACAACCCTCCTCGATTTCTTCGATCTCAAGGAGTAGGATATCTGTTAAACCCTAGGGTAGAAAGAGCTATGGCAGGGTGCAGAGCTTTCTCCTATAGAGCTCATCAGCTGTGGAATAGTCTTACACTGGATGTGCAGGATTCAGATTCACTCTCAATGTTCAAGTCTAGGCTAAAAACAAACTTGTTTAGTCTAGTCTATAGGGACACTAGTTCGAGCTCTATCTAACTGCTCACTCCCAGGTAGACCTATAGTTTAAGGCGTAGAGCTGGGTGGGGATTGGTGCCATTGGCTTTGGATGAACTGAACTGCCAATGCTTCACACTTCCTCATGGAATTGGAGTGCTGACATTTCAGGGACTCCCCATGCCTGCATTCCCTCCTACTTATTCTGCCGTAGCCTTATCTGCCAGAGCTTACATATTGCACTCACCTAACCGTTTGTACTGCCTCTAGTTTCACATGCTTCTGCTAACTGCACATTTTATTTCCCCTACTCATCCTGGGGTGTGCTACTTGGAGACCCCAAATTTTCAAGATATCCTGCACTGTAACAAATTGATGTAAATTTACAGGATTTTTTTTACAGTTTCCTACTGTTTTTTTTAAATACTGCACATTACTGTAAAAGAAACAGCATTACTGTGATTTACAATATTTAACTGTAAATATTGTATTTACAGTTTAATACACTACAGTATACAGTATTTAACTGTAAATCGCAAAGGCTTTTGGTATTTTCTCTACTTAGGATATGGAATGCTATGCTGTTTTGTTCATCATCTATTTTTTGTGGAATCCACAATCATCAGGTATTGTAAACATTCTATTTATGCAGCATTCGCCTTTTTCAGATGTAAATTAGATAATCAACACACTTTTGAAAACAATTACTCACGCATTTTAAAACCGTTCTGTCGCACTTTATTGCGTTTGGTTAAAAAAAAAAAAGAAATACAGTAATTAACTGCAAATTGCAAAGGATTTTGGGATCTTCAGTGACGTGGGGACTCCATGCTGCCAGGATCTTTTCATCCATCATAATCGTGGAATTTTTGTGGAATCCATAATCATCAGGTATCGTAACCATTTTTTGTCCAACATTCTCATACTCAGAGTGTAAATTAGATAGGGTGCACACTTTTGAAAATTATTACGCATTTTAGGAACTTTCACCACACGTGTCAATGCAGCACAAATGCTTATTGCTTCTGCACATGCTATTTAATTTTATTAGTACAACTAACAACCAAACCGAACACCAACAGCACATTATACGTGCTATAATAATTAATTCAGCTGCCGTTACTGGACTAATCATGACTTTGAATTGATTTGACCCGAGCATTACGCGCTAAAAGCAAGTAAGTAAGCATGTTCCGGTGCCAATATTGTGAGCACGTTCTCTTAACCAAACTAGCGTTCGTCAGACATGTGAAAATACATTCGAGCCTCCCAAATGTTTTGTTTAGATGTGCTTTTTCTGACTGCAGTCGTTCTTTCAGAAAAATAACGGCCTTAAAATGGCACATGTACAGGGATCACCCTCGAGACAGACGTAGAAAGCAGGGATTTTCTTCTGAGTCTGTGCCATGTAATGCCGAGCTCTGCAGTGTTAGATGCAATGATTTATCTGACTTAGTAGCTCATTTGAAATTACATATCAGAGAGGGTAAGGTGGTTTCTTGTCCTTTTCAGCAGTGTTGTAAAAGTTTTACAGTTATATCCTCATTTACTTCTCATTTGTCAAGAACACACAAAGGATGTGCAGTGTCTTCCCTTAAAACACATGTGATGGCAGTGGCAGGGACAGAATTAAATAAAATAGCTAAGAATGTTCCATTGCAAGAGGAAGAGCTGACAGAGGCCCACCTGGCTCATATGGAGGGAGATCTGGCAGAAGTTTTACCAGAGAGAGTTGATGAGTCACTTTTCTTAAAACTTTTAGCCCTGTTTTATTTAAAATTGCAAGCTAAAATATTGCTTCCATCATCAGTCATTCAGTCTATTATTGAAGACTTTCAGTCAGTGCATGACATTAGTCAGTCTCATTTACTTCATAGTCTGGATGAAAAGCTGACGCTGTTGGGTATCTCGGATGATGAGAGAAAGAATATTTTGGATGTTCTAAAATCAAATGACTTGTTTCATGCTTGCAACACTGGCACTTTAAAAACCGACCAGAGACGAAAAACTGTCTTTAAAAGTCAGTTTAGATATGTTGAGCCAGTTCCTATTTTTCTTGGACAGAA